>NW_025972812.1:0-4747 GCF_021869965.1 Rhincodon typus
CATGAGTGTGTGGGAGTGTGTGTGCATGAGTGTGTGAGTGCATGAGTGTGTGTGTGTGTGTGTGTGTGTGTGTGTGTGCGCATGGGTATGTGTGTGTGAGTGTGGGTGTGTGTGTGTGTGTGTGTGTGTGTGTGCGCGTGCATAGATCACGCCCATTTTAAAAGATAAAGCAATGGTGATATGCATTACATTCTAACACCTTTATGGACCCATGCCAGGGAAATCAATGATCACAAGGACCAGCTCAGGTACACCTCAGGGTGTAGACAACCCAGGGATCAGCAGCTGGGCAGGGGGCAGTTTGAGGGGAGCAGGAATCAGGGAGTGGAGGCAAAGCGGGAGTGGGTTCCCTGCTTGCCTCAGGACCAGCCCACATCCTGTCCAGCTTCAGCTCTCTGAGGAAGCAGACGGAAACCCTCGTAATTAAGCCTGCCCGAATGCAGTCCCATGCAGTAAACCTTCTGTATACCTAAGAATGGTGCCTCTTCTGTGGATACTGTATGGTGGTGTACCCTCGACTGCCTATCACTGGCAAGGCCCAGGACAAAGGAGGATTGGTGGCAGTGAGTGACCTCAAACAACCCTTCCTCAGTGCCGTACTGGGAGAGGTGCCCAATATGGTAAGGTGCCAACAATGGTCACATGGAAAAGCAGCTGGGTGCCTGGGGTTGTACCTGGTGCCCACGTGGGACTTCATTGGCTGGTCACTCTTCCAAAATGGAGGACGCACCCACCCATAGCTCCTGCGATGGGATTGGTGGGAGACAGTCACTTTTTGGTTGAGAAGCATCAGAGGGTCTGGCAGAGTTGGGTCTTAAAACCATAGTATCAAGGGTGGGAATTAAAAAAAAAACTCCAAAGTTATCTTGCCTGGTTATCGTCTCCTTACTGGCTGACTCCGTCGCTCACAGCCTCACTTGAATCACTCAAATTCAAGCTGCAGGCTCCCAGGATCAGTCTCCCGAAGGCAGTGCAAAAAATAAGGGGGAAATGGTGGGATTTGGGGTGAGCAGACCAAACAAAGCAACAATCCCTTGAAATCCAGGGCAGTCAGCCATCTTGTCAAGCGTCACCTTGTGATCTGCCCTTGCCCCCTCCAACAGCCTGAAAGCACAGGAAGGTTTGAAGATATTGAAGGCATTGTAACTGCTGCCTACCCTGATTCACATTACCCTCCAATGCTGGTCTCTCCCTAAATGGGCTATCGGTGTTACAGAGCTCGGTTCAGCTCACAAAGCAAGGGCGTTCATCAACATTTCAAGGGGATCAGATCAGGTAGATAGAAAACTGTTCACATTGCTTTAGAAGGTGATGATGGCCTAGTGGTATTGTCACTGGGTTAATAATCCAGAGACCTGGGAAGCATTCTGGGGGATCTGGGTTTGAATCCCACCATGGCAGATTGTGGAGATTGAATCCAATAACAATCTAGAATCAAGAGTCTAATGATGTTGTTGAAAATTAATGTCCAAAACTTGGGTCATAGCCAAACAATGTGTTGGACTTTTAATTAGGGATGGGCAATAACTGAACAAAATCTTCTGTCCAAACAGCAGAAAAAAGACATTAAAGTTGAATTGGGGTTTTGTAGATTTATGTTCATATACATATTGAGGGATATGGGGTAAGCAACCTCATTGAATCAGTACAGGCTCTCAGAGCTAACCTATTGATAATGGTCATGTGAAGAACCCCAGACTTTCACAACTGTCTCAGTGTGGGACAACGGTTAATTCCTTAATCTGAGGCCCGTTCGCAAGCTTTAGTTGGATTTTCCCATTCTTTGATTGTAGCCACTTCAGTTAATGTTAGTGACACCCCCTGTCAGTTGTAAACGTCAGCCAGACCAGAAAAGGATGGTTGATTTCCTTCCCTAAAGAACGTTGGGTTTCACAGCTGCCAGCAGTGGTTAGCTTTGTATTCCCCCTATTTCTTTCAAGATCATATTCAAATTTCACCATCTGCCGCGGCAGGATTCAAGCCGGCATCCTCCAGAGCATTGGTTTGCGTTTCTGAATTATTTAGCCCAGTGACATTCCCAATGTACCACTGCTCTCAGCTGCAGGCCACAGTCCCAATTCGACGTTTTAGCCAGTTCACATGGAATTTTCCACATGTAATTCCAGCTGGAATTCAGTAAATATTGATAAACACCACGGTTGCTGGAGATCCGAAATGAAAAGTGTGGAGAGAGGATCGGAGTTAATGTTTCAGCTCTCCTCCAATTCTTGAACATCTCCAGTCATAAAAGGGTTACAATGTGGAAGGAGGCCATTTGGCCCATTGTATCTGCACTGCCTGGTGAGCGTCATTACCTAATGCCAGTCTGTTTCGAAATCTGAGCGTGTTCAACGATTTGCTTTTATTTTAATCTCTGTCTTTACTGGATGGTCTCATGATTTAGATCAAAACCGCAATACGTCGTCTTTGATAAATAGCTTTCATGTCCAGGCTGACAATTTCTCAAATTGACTTTGATGCCATAAATGAGCATTTGGCATCAGTCAATGGAGCTACTGGGTAGCTGTGTGGCACAGGAGGACACTGATAGTGTACCCACCCTCGCCCAGTCCAATTGCAGTAATGGTGGTGAGAAACATTGACAATGGTGGAGTGAAGTAGCAAAGACAAGGTCTCGTTTCACCCCCTAAAGTTTGCAAGTACTGTGCAGCCATTTGTTAGACTGATAACAGCCCTGTTTCTAACTAGCAACTGCTCACACTACAAGAGGAATGCAGAAAGAAGGAACTGGAGCTGGAGAAAATGAAGGAGGAGAATTCGCAAGTGCAAGTGTTGCTTGCAACGCTGAAAGAAAAGGTGAGTCCCTCTATCAATATCATTGCCGTTTCAGAAGATTACCTGGGGGTAACTCACGACAATTGAAGGAATGGTTTTGACTGGCTCAGCTTACAGAGCTGTCTGCTGTAAATCGATGGGTCAGCAATCTCTCAAGTATTTGATTTTGTGCGGTTTTAAATTATTTGCTTTTGTTCATGAAGTGTTGCTACCTAATTGCCCATCGCTAATTGCCCTTGCTATTACCCTCATCCAGTCAAGTGGGGAGCATTCCATCACACTCCTGACTTGTACCTTGAAGATGGTGGGCAGGGAGTCGGGAGATACAATTAGGAACAGGAGTAGCAATAGGCTATTTAGCCCCATGAGTCTGCTGTGTCGTTCCATATGATCATGACTGATCTGGTTCTACATTCTCACCTACTGCCCTCGCTCATCACAAATCTGTCTACCTCTGCCTTAAAAAATGTTCACAGTCAGAAGGTCATGTGACAAAGGGGCTGCACTCCGAAAGCTTGTGATGTCAAATAAATCCACTGGTGTCGCGTGATTTCTGACTTTGTCCTCTGCAGTCCAGCACTGGCACCCTCACGTTAAAAATGTTAAAAAAAACCTCTGCCTCCTTTTTGATAGAGAGTTCAAAGCCTCATGACTGTCTGAAAAAAGGGAAATTCTCCTCATCTCTTTCTTAAATGGGCCACCCTTTACTTTTAAACAGTGACCCCCTAGTTCTAGATTCTCCCACCAGAGGAAACATCCTTCCCCACACCCATTCTGTCAGGATCTTGTACATTTCAATCAATTCACTTCCTGTTTCTCTACACTCTGTTGTACACAAGCCTGGCTTGTCTAGATTTCCATCATAGGATAACATTGCAGGATAACATTCTCTGAACCGCTTTCAATGTATTTACATCCTTCCTTAAATAAGGAGACTAATAATGTATACAGTGCTCCCAGATACATTCTCCCTAATGGTCTATATAAATGAAGTGCAACCTCCTTACCTTTAGATTAATTCCTATAAACTGTAAAATGTCGAGCCTCGAGCACTAACCCCTCGTGGCACACCACTTCTTACCTCTTGCCAAGCAAAAACAAGAAGATCCATTTATGATTGCTGTAAAACATGGTGCAATCCTCAGCAAAACAGCCTCCTTTTAACCCCGGAGGGAAAGTCATTGAGGAAGTTGCTGAGAACGGCTAGACATTGCACACTGTCCTGACTCCCTCAGTAAGCCACTGGGGCCTGAGATGTTTGATCTCTAACAACTGCAACTACTTCCCTTTGTGTTAGTGGGGAAGGTAGAGTACGTTAGCTTGAAAGGCTGTGAGACACTTTCTTCTCATTGTACTGGACATTTATGAAGAGTACAGTGTAAAACTTTGGATCACCTGATCTAAGGAAAGACATTCTTAACGTAGAGGGCGAGTAAGATTCACTGGTTCCTGGCATGAGGAGAAATTGAAAATATTGTCATATTGTGTGGAGTTCGGAGAACAAGAGGTGACCAAACTGAAACAGATGAAATTCCTCAGGGTTTTGGTGGGGAGTGGGGGTTAGAAACTGGGAAAAGCCTCCTTGTGCTAGCTGGGGGTAGCATTACTAGTGAAAACGTTGGCCACTTTGGCCTGAGATGAGGAGAAATGCCTTCATTCAGAAGGTTGTGAATCTCAAACATCAGAGAGTTACGGCTGCTCACTCACTGATAATCTTCAAGGCAGAGGTTGATAGTTGTTTGAGTGTAAGGAACTGTAGGGCTGTGGCGATGGGAAGACAGGTGAGGATGGAAGACAAACTTGATAACGTTCGCTGATGAAGCAGACTCGAAGGGCCGAATGATCTACTTCTTGTGCTGTTTTGATTTTTCATTCCGTTTTGCCATATTTTCAGTGATCCTAGGCTGACTGTAGAATCCCTGCAGTGTGGAAGCAGGCCATTTGGCCCATC
>NW_025972812.1:4757-9467 GCF_021869965.1 Rhincodon typus
TGCTGTTAAAGGATCTTTGGTGAATCTCTGCAGTGCATCTTGTAGATAGTATACACTGCTGCTACTGAGCATCGGTGGTGGAGGGAGCGGGTGCTTGTGGATGTGGTGCCAATCAATCGGGCTGTTTTGTCCTGGATGGTGTCAAGCTTTTTGAGTGTTGTTGGAGCTGCACCCATCCAGGAAATTGATGACACACAATACCAGCCCTTGGGTTGGCGCTTACTGGTTGGTCTCAGATAATTGAGACTGAGCAATGGCTAGAGACAATGTCCAGAGACATGTCTATGTCTGTTGAAAACTAGCTAACCTCAGCAGGAGTACCGCATCCAGCTCTGTGCACTGCACGTTAGGAAGGGTATAACCACATTGGAGAGAATGCAGAAACGTTTACAAGAACGCTTCCAGAGGTGAAGAACATCAGTCATAAAGGATAGATTGGAGAAGTTGGGACTGTTCTCCTTCAGAAAGAGTAGGTTGAGAGGAGATTTGATAGAGGCATTCAAAAGTATGAGATAACTCAGTAATGTGTAGAGGGGAAGACTGAGTGGAAGAGTTGAGAGCGCAAGGGCACAAATGCGAAGGAACTGGGAAGATGTGAGGTGAGGAAAGCCAAATGCCAAGTGGTTAGGAACTGGAGTGCACTGCCTAGTGGAATGGTGGAGGCATGTTTAGCAGGGCATTCAAAAAATAATTGCATCATTATCTGTGATGTAAGGATGTGAGGGGCTTGTGGAGAGAAGGCAGGAGAATGGCACTAGGTAAGGGCTGATTCAGACACAACGGGCCGAACAGCCTCTATATCTGTGATTCCTCCCCACAGCCCAAACACCGAGAACTGCAAGAATTCCTTACAAAATTCCTGAAAAATCCGCTGAATCCCATACAGTGGAGTTACTTGATCTCAAGGCGAAATTCTCCTCTGCAAACAAGCGTCTGCAGTCTAAATGCCCAGAACTTGCTGGTAATTTTCCAATCAATCTTAGTTAAAGTGGCCTTCGCTACAGATAAAAAATAAAGCCCGCATCCCTTTTCGATATTAGACGTAATTAATGCCTAGCTTATTGATGGAAATTGAGCTCAAATTTGAAAGCGATATTACGTTTCTGACTTATGAAAACAAATAAAAAGTTAGCCAGTTCTTTGTGCAAATAAATCAGTGACGTAACCGTTCCTTGAATTAATTCCAATGGCCTTGAATCAATCGTAAATTTAATCATCCATAACAAGGAAGCATCATGAATCTCTGAGCCCGTTCAGCTTGCCGAGGTGAGATTAATCACAGAAAGAAAAGTTTGCCTCTGTTGTTGAAGCAGCGGGGCTGACTTATTTTCTTGAGGATTCAGATTGTTAATATGCAGCTTTCTTCTGCCGTTCTCCTGCGCTCACTCTCCCAGCTGCCCTTCCCCACCCCCCACCCCGCCCTCCAGGAATAGGTAAACCCAGGAGTTTTTTTTTGGATTGGCATTGTCACCCCAATTAGTGGCTGAGGAACCTCACTTCCACAGACCCCCAGCCCCCTCCCCAACCCCTCACTAATGCTGGTCGCCCAACGTGGAGGGAGTACAAATGGGTTACCAACATGTTGACCGTGTAGGAGGTCCCAGAGGCAGTACAGTCGTCTCATTAGCGCCACTTCCAACAGTGGCCAGGGCTGGAACTGGAAGTTAGCCATCAGTACCGCTGCCTCATGGCGCCAGGTCCTGGGGTCGATCCCACCCTCGGGCGCCTGTTTATGTGGAGTTTGCATGTTCTGCCCCGTGTCTGCGTGAGTTTGCTCCGGATTCCTCCCATGGTCCAAAGATCTGCTGGTTAGGTGGATGGACCAGGTTAAATTGCCCATAGTGTGCAGGGATGTGTAGATTAGGTGGGTTAGACATGGCAAATGTACGGTTGGGGGCTGCTGTTGGGTGGGATGCTCTTTGGAGGGTTGGAGCACACTTGATGGGTCGAATGACCTCTTTCTGCACTGTAGGGGTTTCTATGATCACATCCAAATTCCCAGAGTTGGCAAAGGGAATGGGAAGGAGCTGAGCAGTAAGGGGAAGAGGGAGCTGGAGTTCTTAGCCAGAGAGGCAGGGGGACGTCGAGAGGAATTGTTTACAGAGTGTGGTGGTGGGGGTTGGATGGGTGCAGACCATGGGTGGAGGGCGATGTGCCCAGTGTGGAAAGGACGGTATTAAAGAAGCTTCACTCCCACCTCACTGCGCTGCTGACCACCTCCCAGGTAGCAACACCATGGATGTATATGAGGTGCTGTGAGTCATCGTTAGCAGCTGAATTATATTTAACCACAATCTAATGACATCAAGAAACAGCTAGGAAAGATTTTTGAAATCTCTCTGGACATTTTTTGAAAGGGCTATCAATTTAAATAACTTGATTTTTCTTCCGTTACATTTCAGTGGCAGAGGCAGACTTCTTTGGTGTTTTTAAAACGCTGGGGATTTAAATACCTTGGCAGATTGACTATTTTAGAAACGTTTGACATCCTACAAGAGCGTTTAAAACCATTGTTAAAGACTCATAATTCTTGCATCATCCTTGCTGCAGTGAAAATGGAGTCTGCTTGAACTCCATAAGATATATATAGAAGTCGAATGAGACCATTTGGCCCCATTGAGGTCTGCTGCACCATTCGATTGTGGCTGATATGTTAACCCATTCTCCTGCCTTCTCCCTGTAACCCTTGATCCCCTTACTGGGGAGGTGATGGCCTAGTGGTATTATCGATGGACTGTTAATCCAGAAACCTAGATAACGTTCTGGGGACCCAGGTTTGAATCCTGCCGCAGCAAATGGTGGAATTTGAATTCAATAAAATATCTGAAATTAAGCATCTAATGATGACAGTGAATCCATTATTGATTGTCAGAGGAAACCCAACTGGCTCACCAATGTCCTTTAGGGAAGGAAACTGCTATCCTTACCTGGTCTGGCCTACATGTGACTCCAGACCCACAGCAATGTGGTTGTCTCTGAAATGCCCTCTGGGCAATTAGGAATGGGCAATAAATGCTGCCTAGCCAGCGATGCCCTCATCCTGTGAATGAATAAAGGGGAAAATAAATCAAGAACCTACCTAAAAAAAATGAAAAGAACTGTGGATGCTGTAAATGAGGAACACAAACAAAGTTCCTGGAAAAGCTCAGCAGGTCTGGCAGCATCTGTGGAGGAGAAAACAGAGTTAACGTTTTGGGTCTGGTGACCCTTCCTCAGAACTGATAGTGGCTGGGAAAACATCAGTTTATATGTAGAAAATAGGGAGGTGGGTGGGGTAGGGAGTAAACGACAGGATAGAGCCCAAAGAGAGAGAAAGACAGTTGGACAGACAAAGGAGTTGCTAACAATGAGGCTGGGAGGGTGAATAGTTGTTAATGGGGACTGTTAGTGACTAACAACAGGGGGTGTGTAGTGGCAGGCTATGTGGTAACAAAGCCTGGTGTGTGGGGTGGGGGACTGGGACATGGGAGAGTTTAGGCCCTAAAATTATTGAACTCAATATTGAGTCCGGAGGGCTGTAGGGTCCCCAAGCAGAAAATGAGACGTTGTTCCTCCAGGACAACCCCACACGCCCTGTTATCAAGAACCTATCTATCTCTGTCTCAAACACATTCAATGACTTGAGCTGGTGCTCATCTGATACAGGGATGAGAACAAAATGACATTTTGATTTAAAATTCTGCCCGCTTCCTTTGAAGATGTTGATTGTTCTCACAGCTCCCCTTTGGCAGGGAGGGCCTGTGAATACAAATTTTGATTCAAAATAGTGACGAGGAAGATTAGTGACTATCCCAACATCTGAGTTCCCCAAAGCAGCCCTTACTTCTGCACCAGTGACAACATTGTAGCCTAGTGAAAAGAAAATAATTTTCCTACAAGCCTCAGTAGCTCAGAGTTAGAGCAGCAATAGCAATTTCTAGCCTCATCTGTTAGGGAAGAGGTGCTCTATATCATGTGTGCAGGGCATCTTAAGTAGTTGCCTTCTGGATAAATTTGCAATGCTTTTGTACATATGAAGGAAATCAATCCTTCCCTCTTGATATTAAGGATCTCTGCTTTTAAACATTAATTTACAGGTTATGTTGAGCAGATATTCCCCTGTGTGCTGAGCGTGACATACCCATAAGCTCATGCATGAAGAATAGATTCAAAATCTCATTATCCCAAGCAAACAGAGCAAGGCTTCCGCTCGATGCTGATGAAGAATTAATAAGCTTTAACTGCAGGCTGGGATGTATGTCTTTGCATTAAACAGCTAGGTGTGCTATGGTTCAGTGCGCTACACTCTGGGTTGTGCGGGAGAGTCTAGCATCAAGCTTCATTCCCAGGAATTCAGTACACTATCCCAGTCGTGGCTGCGGCTTTTGGAGGTGCCTGTTTTGAAAAGGAGCAGGGAGCAATCTCCACGTCCCCTCTGCTCCGCTGCCTGGCCTGGTGTTTCACTGCGGTCTGCTAATCACCTTTATGACTGGCCTTCAAACCATTGGAAAGGAATTGCCTGGGGGGGGGGGGGGGGGCGGGGGAGGGAGTCCCCTTTGCAGCACATATTGATACGAGAAAGTCAATCCTTTCTCTCCTGCTGTTCACTGGCTCTTCATTCTGCGTTGACAGTGACCCCTGTTGGTCACATTAAGGCAGCAATCACCACGCTCCTAAGCGTTCAGAATGAGAATAGGAAGTTGTTAAAAAAAAATCTGTTTTATTCCGAGA
>NW_025972813.1:0-9467 GCF_021869965.1 Rhincodon typus
ACCTTGTTGTCTCGGATTCTCCAGCATCTGCAGTTCCTACTATCTCTGTAAGCTAACCATGACTGACAAGGCAAGTCAGGGACAGCATAAAAGCAAAGAGAAAGCATATAATGCAGTGAAGGGAAGTGGGAAGCCAGGGGATTGGGAAGCCCAAAAAGACCAACAGAGGACAACGAAGAAAGAAATAGGATGGAGAAGATTAAATATGATGGTAAGCTATCCTCTAATATAAAAGAAGTTTGCAGAAGTTTCTTTTAGATCTATAAAAGGGCAAAAGAGTAGAAAAAGGGGACACTGGGCCACTGGAAAATGACACTGGAGAAGTAGTAATGGGGAACAAAGAAATGGTGGAAGAACAGGACAAGTACTTTGCGTCAGTCTTCATAGTGGAAAACATGAGTAACAGCCCAAATATTCAAGAGAGTCAGGGGGCACAGATGAATATGGTGGCCATCACCAAGGAAAAGGTGCTAGAAAAACTGAAAGGTCTGAAGGTGAATAAATCACCTGGAGCAGATGGACTACACCCCAGAGTTCTGAAGGAGATACCTGAAGAGATAGTGGAAGGGTTGTGATGATCTTTCAGAATCACTGGGGTCAGGCAGGCTCCCAGAGGACTGAAAAATCATTAATGTAACCTCCCTATTTAAGAAGGGAGTAAGGCAAAAGACAGGAAATTATGGGCCAGTTAGCCTGACCTTGGTCATTGGTAAGATTGTGGAGCCCATTGTGAAGGATTAGATTTCTGAATACTTGGAAGTGTATGGTATAATAGGGCAAAGTCAGCATGATTTCATCAAGGGATGGTCATGCCTGACAAATCTGTTAGAATTCTTTGAAGAGGTAACAAGCAGGTTAGACAAAGGAGAGTCAATGGATGTTATCTACTTGGACTTCCAGAAGGCCTTTGACAAGGTGCCGCACAGGAGGCTGCTGAGTAAGATAAGGGCCCATGGTGTAAGAAGCAAGGTGCTAGCATGGATAGAAGATTGGCTGTCTGGCAGAAAACAGAGAGTGAGGATAAAAGGGTCCTTCTCAGGATGGCAGCCAGTGACAAGTGGTGTTCCGCAAGGGTCAGTGTTGGGACACAACTTTTCACTTTATACATTATTAGAGTCATAAAATCATACAGCACGGAAACAGAGCCTTCAGTCCAACCAGCCCATGCTGAACGTGATCCCAAACTAAACTAGTCCCATCTGTCTGTTCCTGGCCCATATCCCTCCAAACCTTTCCTTTTCTTTTCATGTCCGTATCCAAATGTATTTTAAACACTGTATCCACCACTTCCTCAGGAAGTTCCTTCCACACACAAACCACCCTCTGTGTAAAAAATTTGCTTCACATCTTTTTTAAATCTCTCTCTTCTCACCTAAAAAATGTGCCACCTAGTCTTGAAATCCCCCCTCCTAAGGAAAAGACAATTGCCATTAACTCTATCAGGTCACCTTTCAACCTCCTACGCTCCACCTCTCAAATAGTGCAATGGACATTCTAATTGAGAATGTGAACAAGAGGAATAAGGTACAGGTTGCACCCTCATTATTCAGGGGCTGTCAGTGCTATATGAGGAGTTTCCTCTGCCATCTGCAGCAAATTTATTTTCTGATAATCTGTGAGAGTGATTGAATAGAAATAAATAATGAACTTTCCACTGAGCTAGAAAAATTGAGCAATGAAATTAAAAACACCTTTTTGTTAAAACTGCAGAGGTGCCTAAATGGTCATCTAGATGATCAACTACTGCCATTTATGCAGCATCTTTTATTGTAACATGGTTGAAAGTACATAAAAGCCTTACCAGTGTAACTGTAAAATAGGTTTGATTCTTGTTTTCTAATGAGTTAGTTGTTCTTAACTGACATAATAGTTGGATATAATAATTAACCTCTCTTTGATAGAAGCAACCTTTTATTTTCTAATTGTCTTTGTGACATTTTCTGCTGCTAGGAGGTGCATGCTTATGTCTAATCGATGAGGTGGAATAGCTTGTCAACACATGAAGAGAAATCGTTTGGGTTAGAAATCAATGAGTTCAGGGGAATCAAGGGTTTTGGGGGGAAATCCATGAAAGTGATATGATGAGGTGGATCAGTGGTTAGCACTGTTGCCTCATAGTGCAAGGGAACTGAGTTTGATTCTACCTTCGAGTGTCTGTGTGCAGTTTGCACAGTCTCCCTGTGTCTGCATACGTCTCCTCTGGGTGCTCTGGTTTCATCCCACAATCCAAACACATGCAGGAAAGGGTGGATTGGCCATAGGATATGCAGCATTACTATGATAGAGGGATGGATCTGTGTGGTATGCTCTTCAGACAGTTGGTATGGACAAATGGCCTGCTCCCACACTGTGGGGATTCTATGATTGTACTGCCTAGTTAGCTGTTGACATTTTAGTGACACTCTTGAGCACCTGCAGAGACCTATTATTCAGTCTGTTGACACTCCACTCACATGATTTGTATGATCTTTTGATTATAAAGTTTATGCGTGGGTGCTCTCCCCACTTCCTCTGATGAAGGGGCAGTGCTCAAAAACTTGTGATTTCAAACAAACCTGTTGGACTATAACCTGGTGTCATGTGACCTTTAACCTTGTCCACTTCAGTCCAACACTGCCACCTCCACATTAATACTTTGACAGCGCTGAATGAGCAAAACTGTGAAAGCCGTCCTAGAGTCATTCAGCATGGAAACAGACTCGTTGGTCCAACCAGTCCATGCCAAACATAATCCCAAACTGAACTAGTTCTACCTGCCTGCTCCTGGCCCATTTCCCTCAAACTTACCTCTTCATGTAATTATCCAAATGTCTTTTAAACACTGTAACTGTACCCACATCCACCACTTCCTCTGGAAGTTCATTCCACATGTGAACCATCCTCTATATAAAAAAAGTTGCCTCTCATGCTTTTTTTTTAAGATCTCTCTCCTCTCACCTTAAAAATGTGCCCCCTCGTCTTGAAATCTCCATCCTAGGGAAAAGACACCTACCATTAACCCTGTCTATACCTCTCATGATTTTATAAACTTTGATAAGGTCACCTCTCAACCTCCTAAACTCTGGTGCAAAAAGTCCCAGCTTATTCAGCATTTCTTTTTAACTCAAACCTTCCAGACCTGGAAACATCCTGGTAAATCCCTTCTGAGCCCTCTCCTGCTTAATAATATTCTTCCCATAATATACACTGCCAGAATAAATGGTTTTACTTACCCAGCAATCCCCTCGCGTTCTCTCCCGACTCCCGCCGCCGTCTCATGAGGTACGTCTTTTTAACTGAAGGTTTATCTTTCCGACTGCCCTAGCGCTCTCTCCCGAGTCCCGCCGCCGAACAAAGAAGGTTTACTTTAGTAATTTGAGAGACTCCACGCTTAAGGAACTTGTGAATAGAAAATGGGATGGCTGAATGTTAGAGAACATCGTTCTGGAAATCTTTCTTTCTTTCTCTAATCTTTACACAAATTAAGAATCCCGCTCTTCATGGAAAAAACAGGTTTGTCCACAGAAAACAGTGTTATTTTGAAAGATATTGTAAATGTTCTGGTTAAACCAGGTCATGTTTTTACCACAGTGTGTTACCAGATAATATCACATGCCTCCACTGCTTCTCCTTGTCACTTAACTCAACAAAGAGTATTGAATCAAACATTACATCCTACTTCCTCTTTGTTCTACCTCTTTATCTGGTAAAGCTGGTGTCATTTTTCCTATTTAAATGTAGTTTGGAGGCTTTTATAAGTTCTTTGAAATTTCTTTTTCAGCAAACCATTCAAAACTTATTTTGGCTTTCGTACTGGAAAAGTCTTGAAACATTTTATTTTTCTTGATTTTTGAGAATTCACGATTCTCCCAGATTACCCCCATTTGGATATGGAAGACAGGTAAATCTTCTTCCTGAGGACTGTTGACCTTGGATCTGATTCAAGTATCATTTCTCCACTTGATAATCTCACTCTTGAATATCCTTCACAAGGATAACATTGCTTGTACACCCGGTTTGTCCATTACTCTGTTTGAAAGACTCTTAACCTCCTGAATTCCGTTTAGGACAATAACACTCACTCCTGTGTCAAACATAAAATTAACAATAAACAGAAATTTCTGGAGAAACACAGCAGGTCTGGTAGCATCTGTGAAAAGAAGAGAAAGTAGCGTTAAGTTTTTGAATCCAGTGACCCTTCTCCACACATCTTCTGGAAGTCTCTTACAGTTCAACAAGTGTAACATTCCTTTGTCATGGCTGAACATTGTCTGTGGGGCCTTGTTATTCCACAGTGCAGACATTTGGTTCTTAGCATCTGGTGTTTAGCTCAGTCATAGTATTGACTTATCAAGTGCCTCTTTATGATGTCCGCATCTTATAAAGTGAATAGACTCTGTTGTTCTTCTGAGGTTAGATAGTTCTTCACCTCTCATGATCCATCTGTGATTCTGAGATGGTAGGAACTGCATCTGTGATTCTTTCTGGTTAATGCTTCCTCTACAATCTGTATAGTTTCCCCCAAAGTTAACTCTTGAACTCTAGGAAATCTGACAAAGTTTGATCAATGATGCCAAAAATAACTTCTCCTCTTTAATGAATTCTGATTTCAAAACTCCATAGTCAGATTTCCTTAAGCTGTAGAGGCCATTAATGAAATTGTTTACCGATTTCCCTGGAAACAGAACTCTTCTGTTCAATTTTGCTCTTTCAAGGATTTTGCTGGTTCTTAAATTGAGTAACGATCAGAAGCCTTTAGGACATCTTCAAAAGTGCCTGTACCCTCTTTAATATTATGTTGATTGTGACAATTCTGCATCTTTAACAGCCTTGTTCTGTCTAGTTTCTCTTGCAGAGGAGTGTTGTCACAGTGGTGCTGAAAAATCTCCTTCTGACAGGCAGTTGCTTTGTTTTTAAAGCAAGACAAAAGAATTATGAGTGGATGGGGTCAGACTACACACACCAAAAGGATTTTGGTTTTGCTTTTCAGTTAGTTGGAGGGTTTTGTTGGCTGCTGGAGCTGAAGGATTGAGTTCTCTGCTGCTAGAGTGAAGCCTTAGACAGAGAGATTCCGTCTTAATAAAAAAAAGGGGCAGACTGTTGCATTCTGCTGGACTGGAGAGAGATGGCACATGAGAATAATTACTGAGTTGCTAACTTGCCTTTGCCAAACATGCACTTATGGGATGCTGCCTATGTTGGAATAGTTGATGATAAGTAGTTAAATAATACATTATTTTGTTAAGTATTTCAGTAGAATAAAGGTATGCCTTTATTCTTTGTTGTAAGAATAAAGTGTGTTTTGACTAAAGCTTAGTGGTGGACCAATCGAATCATATCTAGAACATGCACCTTGCACTTGCCTTTAAAAAAACATAAAAGATACGGACAGTGCAATCTCAATAATATACTTTGAGGGAGGTCTGGTCTGGTCCATAATATGATTTAAAAACACAATTCGTAATCATTTGTAAAGTAATAATTTATTAATGTGCTTAGCTTCAGAAGCAGTATTTAATTTTTGAGGCAATGCTGTGCCTTAAGCATTGATGTCCAATCTTGAATTCTTTATGGTGCTTCTGTGACCTTGGATCTCTGTGAAAGTGTTATGTCTTTTTCTATTTCTTAATGTTTTTCTTAAATTTTATTACTGTAGAGTTGTTTTAATTCTGTATGATCTCAATAATGCTTATAGTCTACTGTTCCTTAAGTTTATATGTCTGCATTCACCATTACTGTTTCAAATTTAATTACTGTAGAATGTACACAGCTCCATGCAGTATTTTCTTTATTTGATGATTTTTTTAAAACTCCGTTTTACAGTAATACAGGAGTAAATTCTTCAATGAAGCTTTAGATTCTGTTCACTTACTGTTCAGTTGTGATATATTGCATTTGAGATATTTAGTTCTGTTTCATTGTAATACTGCTTCTCTGTATTGCATAGTGGGTTTTCCCATCTTATTTAATCACCTACATGGTGGTTGGCCACCTCTTCCAAGGTTTTCCCAGCTGCTACAGCAGTGATAGCATTTTTTGCTCCTTCCGGGGTAAAATGGATGTTTTGCCTCCTTTCACAGTCTAAAACACCGAGCACTTATTTCCACACAAATTGCAAAATAAATTTCACTGGCAGGGACCCTTATAATTCAAAAATAAAATAAAACCGTGAACTAAATAATTCTGGGGAAGAATAACTAAACTTAAAGCATTAACTCTGCTTTCACTTCACAGATGCAGCCAGACCTGCAGATTTTCTCTAGAAATTTGTTTTTGTTTCAAACCCTTATAATTCTTCCTGGTGAAATTGTAGTTTAATTACTGAGTACAAGTCTATTTAAATATTTAGTATATCCTGACTTTTCTTCTTCTACTATATTTTTTTAAAATTTACATTTTTCCATTGTAGATAAATTCGGAAGCCTACTGACTCCTCAGCACCAGTCCAATTGTGTTTTATGTATTTTCTTCCCATTTTACTGTCCTTTGAAACTATGCCTCCTAGAGCCTATTTTCAATAATAGCAGCACTCATGAGAGGTGAGAACTCAGTTTTACAAACTCTTGCCTTCCTTTTCTGGTCCTTGAACCGTATTGTAAAGTTTGTCTCCATTTTCCCTTAGCAATATTGCTGAAGGCTTCTCCTGCTCCCTGCAGACTATTCTTTGCTGAGGCCTCTCTTTTTCTAAGTGTATTTTTTCTCTTTTTCTAGTCAACGTTCATCTCACTGCACCTCTTACCAGATTCTAGATGACGGTTTGTCTTCGGAGTACCATGCTTGCCCTGTTGTGGCTTCCATGGCTGCTACAGTTTATCTCTCTGTCTGTAATCATATTTCAGTTGCTGGCTGACTGACTGACTGTGCATTGTTAAAGTGGTAACCTCACTATCCCCCAAAATGTTTTTTGTTTTTTGGATAAGAAGTTGGTGTGATTTGAAAACAAGGTTAAGAATTTTAAAACTAAGGTATTGCTTGGCCAAGAGCCAATGTTGTTCAGTCAGGTAAGTAGGACTTGGTGTGAGAAAGGTCACAGGAATCTAGGTTTTGGATGCCCTTGAGAGTTTACAAATGATTGAATTTGAGACACCATCCAGGAATACATTGGCATAATCAAGTGTAAATGTAATGAAAGGCCAATAAAAGTTTCTGCAGCAAATTAATCAAGGCAGGGATAGAATCAGGCATTCTCTGAAAGTGGGAATAGGTGGTTATAGTATTGGGATGAATATATTGTCCAAAGTTCACATCTTGAGATCAAATTTGACGCCAAGGCTGCGAGCAGGCTAGTTTAATCTCAAGCATTTGTCAAGGGGAGGGATGAAGTCGGTACCTGTAGGAAATAGTCTATAATGATGACCAAAGTCTATGGCTTTAGTCTTATCTGTATTTAATTAGGGGAATTTGATGCTCATCCAGTGAAAGTTGTTGGCTAAGCAGCCTGATCATTGAGCAACAATGGAGGAGTCGCTATATTTGGTGATGAAATAGAGTTGGATGTCGTGAAGTTAATCAAATTGTCTGATCCATTGAGTGTGAAATTATTTAGTCCTGCTTATCACTTGCTACTTATGCTGAGTGGTATGCAAGTAGTCCTGTTTGGTAGCTTCACCAGGTTGACACCTCATTTTTAGGTCTGCCTGGTGCTGTTCTTGGTGTGTCCTCCTGTATTCTGGATTGAACCAGGGTTGGAACATAGGCTTGATGGTAATGGTAAAGTTGGGATATGTCACGCCATGAAGTTACAGGTTGTGTAGGAGTACAATGCATTGCTGCTGATGGCCCACAGTGCCTCATGGTGCCCAATGTTAAATTGCACAATCTGTCCCATTTAGCATGATAATGCCACACAATACAATTGAAGATATCATCAATGTAAAGGTGAGACTTTGTCTTCGCAAGCACTGTGCAGCGGTCAATTTTACCAATACTGGCATGGACAGAGGTCAGAAATCACATGATACCAGGATGAGGTCAAATATGTTCTTCCCTCTTGTTGGTTCCCTCTCCATGTGCCACACACCCAGTCGAGCAACTTTGTTCTTTAGGACCTAACCACTCAATCAGTAGTGCTGCTGCCAAGTTACTCTTGGTGATGAACATTGAAGTCCCCTATACAGAGTATATTGTGCATCCCTCAGTGCTTCCTTAAGTCATGTTCAATATGCAGGATTCATCAGCCTGGAGTAGCTGGGGTTGTCATGGGCGCTAATTAACAGGAAGTTATTTTTGCCCATGCTTGGCCTGATGCCAATAGACTTAATGAAGTCTGAAGCTCTTGTTGAGAACTCCTAAGGCAACTCCTTCCTAACAGTGCTGCCACCCAGGCTGGGACTGTCCTAGCAGTAGGACAGGACTTACCCAGGCAAAGTGATGGTGTTATCAGGGTTTGTTGCTACCAGAGCTACAAGCATTTGTTTTCATAAATAACAGTGATTGATGGAAATAAAATAGATTTGCTCACTACCAATGCCTCATCCAGCACCTCCCACAGAACAGCTCACACCATGGCCTGCCACAAGCTGTGAGTAAACCTCAGATCCTGTGCCATCAATGCAGCTGGCAACCCTTCACAACAATGGCCCAATCCTTCAATCTTCTTGGCAGTGCCAAACCCACTGTTTATTGTCCAGTCAGTTCACAGTAAGGTGCAAATAAAAGCAAAATACTGTGGATGCTGGAAATCTGAAACAATCACAGATGATGCTAGAGAAACCCAGCAAGTCTCTCTATATCTGTGGAGAGTAAAGTATATGACTCGTTTGAATTGAACCGCTTTAGCTCCCCAGACTAATTCACCAAATAATGTCTTGTCCTATTGAATGTAGTGAGTATACTGTGCACTGACAAACGATTCACATCCCCAAAAACAACATCTCTCTTGCGTGTTCTTAGCAATCCACACACTACACTAGAGTTCAGAAACAGTGGCATTATCCCAATCTTTCCTTCTATTTCCCTTTAATCTTTTCTTTGATCATTACAAGAATCTAGCTCCTTGTGGAACTAAACATTTTATCATTGAAAATCCCTATTCAATGTGCAAAGTAAAAGCATTGCAACTTTTCAGCACATGGATAATGGATTTAAAAGCACAGTTTATTTTACCCCTTATTCATCAGAAACAAATTAACAGCTTATGTAATATCCAAAAATCCAAGTAATTTCACCATTTTGCAACAAAAGTAGACTATGCGTTAAAGATACAAGCAACTATGAACAGCTGGGTCATGCAGACAAGGTAGACACAGTTTGGGATCATTCATAGCTATTCAGACCGCTGTCCTTTTAAAATTATGATCTATATCTACTTGTGTGTGGAATCTCTCGATTGCATCGCTCTGACAGTTTTTGATCTGGAACAGTTTAGATTCAGAGAAGCAACTGCTTTCATTGAAGCATTTTTTGAAAGTCGAACTTGAAAAGTAGTAAATAACTGGATCCAGTACACTGTTCAGATATGTCATGAATAGTGTATTATAAAAGACATG
>NW_025972814.1:0-1635 GCF_021869965.1 Rhincodon typus
GTGGTGTGTGGGATATGGGGTGTGGGGGTGTGTGGGGAGGGGCGTGTGTGGTGTGTGGGATATGGGGTGTGGGGGTGTGTGGGGAGGGGCGTGTTTGGTGTATGGGGTTTGGGGTATGTGTGGGGTGGTTGGGGAGGTGTGGGGGGTGGGGAGGGTGTCAGGGCCTAACGCAGGCTGCACCACTTTGAGGGCCAAATGGGCTTCTCCTGCTGCTATTGTCCATGTTTCTAAGAAGGGACGGAGCAGGTTTGAGGGGCCCAATGGCCTACATTTTCCCTCTGGCTGCTGTCCCGTGCCGTGCCGGGACCGGGGCCATAGGGAGCTCAGTGACAGTGGGAGAGAGTCGGGTTGGGGGGTGGGGGAATGGCCCAGTGTCTCCGCGAGTCGGTACGGGTAGCAACGTTCCCCTTCTCCACCCCCCCCACCAGCCCCAGTCTCCATGGCCCATCTCCCGCCACAGGAAGCAGAGTGGGCCTCAAGGCCGGGTTAGAATGAGGCACGGTGTTTGGAATGGCCCGGGATGGTTGGGTTGGGGGTGGGGGTGGGGGTTGGGTGCCTGTCGGCGAAAGTCCAGGGGCCGCGGCATTGCTGGGTGACGCAGGCTTGTTTATTCGCTGCCCGTGCGAGGGGCCGAACTTTGGACCTGGCAGACCTCTGCCTGTCAGCCGGCCACTCAGACAGGAAAGGATGTACGTTGATGTAGCTCCCTGAACCCTCCCTCCGTCCCTTGTGGTGCCGCCAAGTCGCTGCGCTGCCATCTTGGGTTGTGTCGGGAAAACCCCACGCGCACAGCGAGGCCCTGCGGCTGTTAAAAGGCCGGCTCTCAGCCAGTGGAGGTCGGGCTGGGATTTGAACCTCGGGCCTTGTGAATCCAAAGCAGGCTTGAGGCCTACACTGAAGAGGCCGACACCGCAGCGGCCAACGACAGCTGCTCCCGGACGATTCCCCCCCACCCCTCCCATCCCTGTGGAAGCATCCCCATGTGTCACTGATGTGGGGTTCCATACCCCGTCGAAACAGGCCATTGGGCCCGTCTGGGGGTTTACCCTACCCACAGGGCCTCTGCCCCTACGCTCCACACATCGAAAGCAGAGGCAGGTTCTTGACTGACGAGGGAAGGAACGGTGACCTGGGGCGGGGGCAAGGTGGCAAGGTGGAGCTGAGGGCCTACAAAACAGCTCAGTCACCATCTTATAGTGCCTGCCTTTTGATATAGCCTACCTCCTCCCGCGTGTTTAACTGAATTTGGAAGGTGGCGAAGAAAATACCCCTTTCTCTTCCACTGATGCCCTTCGGGGAGGGAAATGTGTCCTCACCCCCATCTGGCCTACACCTGACCTCAGCAAGATGGCCGACACTACATTGCCCTCTGAAACGGCCAAGCCACCAGCTTTGTGGGGGCAATTAGGGATGGGCAACGCCTGTAGTGCTGTGAAAGCGCAAATGAAAAGAAAAACGCACAGACATTTCTCGTGAATAGGGTTTACCAGCGACTGTTTTATGTGGATGACCCCTTCCTGGTGAATCCCACCCACTGGTCATTTTAAAAGCCTTTCTCTCAGGCCCCCGACCAACGATATCCTCCAGCTGAAGGAGTTTCCTGCCTGTCACAAACTCCCAGGTTTTAGCGTGAGG
>NW_025972814.1:2135-2595 GCF_021869965.1 Rhincodon typus
GGGGGAGCATGTCAGGATGGACGTTACTCGCTGCAGGATTCCCAGCCTCTGACCTGCTCCTTGTAGCCGCTGTATTGATATGGGGCTGGGGTCCCAGTTCAGTTTATGCTCAATGGGAACCCCCAGGATGTTGATAGTGGGGGGGTAGGGGGGAGGATTCAGTGATGGTAACACCACTGAGCATGGGGGAGGTGGGGATGATGGTTAGATTCTCTCTCATTACCGATGGTATCGGTTTGATACAGCTGGGCCTACATCTCATGGTAAGGGAGAAACCGAGTGGTTTGTAAAGGAGGCGCGATTCAGAATTCGGGGGTATCCGAGGAGATTTAGGGATGAATATTGGCTCCAATAAAATGAAATCGCAGAGGAGGCCACAGAGAGAGAGGTGGAGAAAGGGAGTGAGGGGGGGTAGAGAGAGAGAGAGAGGGGTAGAGAGAAAGAGAGGGGTAGAGAGAAA
>NW_025972814.1:2695-3719 GCF_021869965.1 Rhincodon typus
AGAGAGAGAGAGAGAGGGGTAGAGAGAAAGAGAGGGGTAGAGAGAAAGAGGTAGAGAGAGAGAGAAAGAGGCAGAGAGAGAGAGAGAGGTAGAGGGGGGTAGAGAGAGAGAGAAGTATAGAGAGAGAGAGAGGTAGAAAGAGAGAGATAGAGAGAGAGGAAGAGAAAGTGAGAAAGAGAGAGGGGTGGTAGAGAGAGAGAGAAAGAGAGAGGGGTAGAGAGAGAGAGGTAGAGAGAAGAAGAGAGGTAGAGGTAGAGAGAGGTAGGGGTAGAGAGAGATGAAGAGAGGTAGAGAGAGGGGGAGAGAGGTGTAGAGAGAGAGAGAGAGATGGCAGGGGGAGAGAGGGGTAGAGAGGTAGAGAGAGAGAGGTAGAGAGAGAAAGGGAGAGAGAGAGAGGTAGAGAGAGAGGTAGAGGTAGAGAGAGGGGTAGAGAGAGAAAGAGCTGGGGGGAGAGAGAGGGGGAGAGAGGGGGAGAGAGAGAGGTGGGGGAGGGAGAGGGGTAGAGAGAAAGAGAGAGTGAGAGTTAGAGAGAGAGAAAGAGGTAGAGAGAGAGAGGTAGAGAGAGAGAGGTAGAAAGAGAGAGATAGAGAGAGGGGTAGAGAGAGAGAAAGAGAGAGAGAGTGGTAGAGAGAGGAAAAGAGGTAGAGAGAGAGAGCCCAGTGTGGGTTCACCAGACTAATCCCTGGTCTAGGCCCAACAAATCCCAGCCCAGGCTCTGTTTGTGCTGACAACGCCGTAGGCCTCAACCAGAGGCTGGGACTTTGCCAGGCCCCCAGAAGCAGGGAGGGGTGCGGTCAGGGGGTCACGAAGCAGGGTTTCGGTGGGGTGGGATTTGCTGGCGTCTTGTCCTTACCCTCGATGGACGCCCGCTTCGGCAGGACAGTGACCGCCCCCTCAGCCACCTTCTCCTGGTGCAGGACAGGTGAGGTCTTAGCCCCCCAGCTGTCGGAGCCCACCCACAGGAAGTGTCCAGTCAGGTTGGCCTGGTTGGCGGCTTCTAGCACCCTCCTGAGGGATTCAGAGA
>NW_025972814.1:4219-4479 GCF_021869965.1 Rhincodon typus
CCTCTCTCTCTCTCTCACTCTCTCTCTCTCTCACTCTCTCTCTCTCACTCACTCTCTCACTTTCTCTCTCCCTCTCACTCTCACTCTCACTCTCTTGCTTTCTCTCTCCCTCTCACTCTCACTCTCTTGCTTTCTCTCTCTCTCTCACTCTCACTCTCTCTCTCTCTCACTCTCTCGCTTTCTCTCTCGCTTTCTCTCTCTCGATTTTGCTCTCTCTCACTCACTCTCTCACTTTCTCTCTCACTCTCACTCAGTCTCTC
>NW_025972814.1:5288-5600 GCF_021869965.1 Rhincodon typus
TCTCTCTCACTCTCACTCAGTCTCTCGCTTTCTCTCTCTCTCAAACTCACTCTCTCGCTTTCTCCCTCTCTCTCACTCTCACTCAGTCTCTCACTTTCTCTCTCTCACTCTCACTCACTCTCTCACTTTCTCTCTCACTCTCACTCGGTCTCTCGCTTTCTCTCTCTCTCGAACTCACTCTCTCGCTTTCTCCCTCTCTCTCACTCTCACTCACTCTCTCACTTTCTCTCTCTCACTCTCACTCACTCTCTCACTTTCTCTCTCACTCTCACTCACTCTCTCACTTTCTCTCTCACTCTCACTCAGTCTCTC
>NW_025972814.1:6455-6688 GCF_021869965.1 Rhincodon typus
CTCTCACTCACTCTCTCACTTTCTCTCTCACTCTCACTCAGTCTCTCGCTTTCTCTCTCTCTCAAACTCACTCTCTCGCTTTCTCTCTCTCTCTCAAACTCACTTTCTCGCTTTCTCTCTCTCTCATTCTCACTTTCTCTCTCTCTCTCAAACTCACTCTCACGCTTTCTCTCTCTCTCTCAAACTCACTCTCTCGCTTTCTCTCTCTCACTCTCACTCACTCACTCTCTCTC
>NW_025972814.1:7579-7811 GCF_021869965.1 Rhincodon typus
CACTCTCTCGCTTTCTCTCTCTCACTCTCACTCACTCACTCTCTCTCTCTCACTCACTCACTCTCTCTCTCTCACTCTCACTCATTCTCTCTCTCACTCTCACTCACTCTCTCGCTTTCTGTCTCTCACTCTCACTCACTCTCTCTCTCTCACTCTCACTCACTCACTCTCTCTCTCTCACTCATTCTCTCTCTCTCTCACTCTCACTCATTCTCTCTCTCACTCTCACTCA
>NW_025972814.1:8523-9467 GCF_021869965.1 Rhincodon typus
CACTCTCTCGCTTTCTCTCTCTCACTCTCACTCACTCACTCTCTCTCACTCACTCACTCTCTCTCTCTCACTCTCACTCATTCTCTCTCTCACTCTCACTCACTCTCTCGCTTTCTGTCTCTCACTCTCACTCACTCTCTCTCTCTCACTCTCACTCACTCACTCTCTCTCTCTCACTCATTCTCTCTCTCTCTCACTCTCACTCATTCTCTCTCTCACTCTCACTCACTCTCTCTCTCTCTCACTCTCACTCACTCTCTCGCTTTCTGTCTCTCACTCTCTCTCACTCTCTCTCTCTCACTCTCACTCACTCACTCTCTCTCTCATTCTCACTCTCTCTCACTCTCTCTTTCTCACTCTCTCTAGTTAACGGCTCATTAATTAGTTACTGTTCGGAATGTGAGATGGTTTAACTTCAACGTCTAATGCTCCCTCGATCCGCTCTCTTTGGTTCAGAGCAGGGTGTTGGACAAAATATAGCTAACAACAAGAAAACCACAAGGAGTCAATGCCTCCCCTCCCCTCCCCGAAGTTGGCAGGGGGTGGGAGTGGGGTGTTGGGGGGGGAAGGGATGGGGGGGTGTTTGCGGGTGGGTGTGGGTTTCGTCCGAGAGAAGGCGTCACCCCAGTACACCCAGCCCGTATCTTGTGGCTGCAGACGGGACGACAACATGGAGGTGCATTCGCCTAGCGCCCCTTTCACATCGGGTGCCTCGAAGGATCCCGGGCCAACTCAGGAGAAATGAGGACTGCGCCACCTCGGTCCAAGACACGATGTGGGAGAGAGAGTGAGAGAGAGAGAGCAAGAGACAGTGAGAGAGAGCAAGAGACAGTGAGAGAGAGTGTGAGAGAGAGCAAGAACAAGAGACAATGAGAGAGAGCAAGAGAGTGTGTGAGAGAGAGAGTGTGTGTGAGAGAGAGAGCAAGAGAGAGTGAGAGAGAGAG
>NW_025972815.1:0-9466 GCF_021869965.1 Rhincodon typus
CTGCTCCTATGATGCTGCTTGGCCTGCTGTGTTCATCCAGCTCTGCACCTTGTTGTCTCCGAGTTAACCTAAGTTCCTTTCTAAGGTTTGTTTTTGCATTAAATCTAACATACTGTGTACTTTGCACATTTTTGTGGTCAATATGTAAATATTTACATCTTATTTTGAGTTTTACTCATTCACTGAATTGTCTTGCTTATCAAAATCAGTACCAAATGTTTAACTCAATCAACTTTACTGACCTGCACAATTTAGATGCACTGCCAAATCAAGCAGAATCCAAATCTGGGTTGTTTAATGTAGGTTAGAAGTAAGCGGTCCCAGCAACAATCAGTGTGAGATGCCCCTCAACTCTGACAAACCACACCCAGCAGCACTGCTTCTGCCACCACAGCTTTGCCCTATTGTAGTTCTGTCAATGTTCTGCTTAGTGCTCTCTGTTCCTTTCTAACGTCCTCTGCCCTTTGTTCTATCATTTGCCTAGTGATGAAAAATTAATGCCACTGCAGTTCCCTTGATTTGGGTTTGCTGTCTATTTTTTTAAATTTGCATCAAATTACCTTGCCTCAAGACTTGCAGATCTTCATCAATTTAGACTGATAGTTTTACAGTAAAAACATCCTTTTAGTTTCTTTTATAACCTTAAGAGATGGTGTGACGATGATGATTTCCTTATTTACCCAACTTGTTTTTTGATGTATGTTTGTTTTTCTTAGTGAAATCTTTTAATTTGAATTTCAATATTGTAGCTTTAAAAGCACTCCATTTTCTCTGGAATGCTTGTTCATTTATCTTAGTTGTACTTCATTCCTTTGACTGTTGAATCAGCATCTTGTTTTTTTTCTCCTGTTGCGTTTTGTTTAATAATAGATGACTTGTTATGAATACATATGTTAATTTAATCCTAATATAAATCTTTTGTATCTTCTTCATTTAATGTGACCTGTCTTAAATTTTGTGACCTGTCCTGTCCTCCACACTTTCTTGACTTCACAAATGATCTGCCAGATAGTGATTATCAAATATTTTAAACCTTTTTACACTCCTTGGAACATCTTGCTTTCCCACCCAGCTTGATGCTAAATTTAATGACATGTCATTGATGTCACAAAGGTGGTAGTGCTGTTGTAGCAACATCTCTCAACTGCATGTCTCTGCCACCTACAGGGTGACTCTGACATTTGTAAGTGTAATGTAAGTAAATTTTTAGGGTGCTTTTAGTATTCGTTAGGAATTGTACTTTATTGCTATCTATTATAAAAGTACTTTGTTTTTGGCTGCACAATTTTGGTTATTGAGGTGTACATCTGGTTGCTTTATTTGGTGAGCAATGCCTGACACACATGCAAGCACACAAAGGACTGGAGTGTATTCTTTGTATGGCTGCTTTGTGTGGTTAACAGCTGCATTTGAGGTTTTGGAGTGTGTAGTAGAGTAGGGGAAGCATAACAGCACGGATACGCGCTAAGCATATTGTGTTTTTGAGTTAATGGATGGGATTGATAAAAGGGGTAGGGATGGGTTGGCGCGGAACGAGTAGATGAGATGATAGAGTTGGTTGAATGTGGCGAAATGGCAGGGCTAATGATTTAATAATCATTCAAAATTTTTTCTGTGTGCTCAAAGTGAAGGTCACTAGATTTGAATAAAAATGTTTCACAAAAGCTGTCAGGCAAAGTAAAAGAAAACACCAGAGGATATCGATATAATCTACCTCCAATGAGCATACCAGTGCACAAATTTAGACTCGAGAAAGCATCAGCAATAATGCCACTATGAAACTTGAATCAGAATAAAACTGCTGGTTAGGAACCTGTTTTTTTCCATTTAAATGTTGAAAACATGACAGGCAGTTTTCAAGGAAATAGAATGTTTATTTCCTAAATAACACAAACTCACCAAAAGTTAACTTTGGTTTCAACTTGGTAGAAAGCTGTTTCCAATTAGATTTGCAATCTGATAATTAGCAATAAGTCACAAGAACAGACACGCGATAAAATTTATAATTATATCCATTGGCCTTTCTTTTATTTATGCATTGCTTTATTGCAGCTTTTTCCAGAGTGAGAAGTTTTGATTCTATTACTTTGGTGAAAAATAATTGGAAATTGTGTATTTAAGAAAATACTGTTGCAATATGTACTTATTTGATCATAGATGTTCTCAGATTTCTGCTAGTTAGTGAATAACAGTTTAAATAGAAAAGATTTTAAAAATGCAGAAATGCTGAAGATCATGATTTTGAAGGTTTATCTTTTTTATATTTTTGTATTTGAATAACAAAAGTACTCCTGCATGGTGTACTATCGAAAGAGGGAGGCAATGGCCTAGTGGTATTATTGCTGGACTGTTAATCCAGAGACCCAGATAATGTTCTGGGACCTGGGTTCGAATCCCGCCATGGGATAAAATATCTGGAATTAAGGATCTAATGATGACCATGAATCCATTGACAATTGTCAGGAAAAACCCATCTGGCTCACTAATGTCCTTTTAAGGAAGGAAATTGCCATCCTTACCTGGTCTGGCCTGCATGTGACTCCAGACCCACAGCAATGTGGTTGACTCTGAACTGCCCTCTGGGCAATTAGGGATGGGCAATAAATGCTGCCTAGCCAGCGACGCCCTCATCCCATTAATGAATGAAAAAAACATTGAAGATTGTTCACAGTTCACGCTGGTGCAGTGGGTATATTTGGAGAAAAGTATACCACTTTTGAATTCAAGTTTT
Source organism: Rhincodon typus (assembly GCF_021869965.1). NCBI lineage: Eukaryota > Metazoa > Chordata > Chondrichthyes > Orectolobiformes > Rhincodontidae > Rhincodon > Rhincodon typus. Next base: position 2,732 of record NW_025972815.1, read on the forward strand.
ACTTCATCTCTACTCATCTGATGGATGAGACGTTCTTTGAAGCAGTAAAGGTTGAGGGAGGACGTGATAGAGGTGTGTAAAGTCGAGGGGCATGGACAGGGTGGGTAGAAAGCAGCTGCTTCCCTTAGTTGAAAACAAGGAGGCACACTTTTTTAAAGTGAAAGGCATGAGGTTTAGAGGGGATTTGAGGAAAATATTTTCACTGAGAGGGTGGTGGGGTCTGGAATGCACTGCCTGGAGCATAGCCCAGGCGGGTATTCTCACAACCTTTTGAAAAGTACTTGGATGAGCTTGAAATGTAATAACGTTCAAGGTGATGGGTGTAGTGCAGGGAAGTGGAACCACTGGAGGTAGTAATATATCTGGGCAGTACAGACTGAATGGGCTGATGAGCCTCATTTGTGCGATATGATTCTTTGAATTGTGATTAAACCACGGAGATTTCATTGTATTATTCAACTTCAACCAGGGAGATCTTGCAATGTCGTGACCAGTATTTCCTCCTCCCAAATGAAAGGACAAAAATAGTGTTACTTTTATAATTCATCACTTTTCTGGTGGTTGGATCTTGCTGTTTACACAATGAGCAGCCATATTGTTTGTGTAATATAATTATGACTGCTCATCAAACATAACTCACTGCTAGAAAATTGCTTGCTTAAGGATATGTTCAAAGGATTCAAAAAGCCTTGTACAAAAACAGGACCTTTCTCTAAGGAATAGTACATTGGACTAAATAAATAAACAAGCTAGACTACCCACGCTTCATCAGGAAATGAAGGTGATGTGATGAAAGTTAAGAACGAGAAAAAATTTTTAATGAAATAATAAGTGGTGATATTCATCTTATGGGCATGTGGCTTGAATGAGATGGGTAATAAAACTGAAAATTAGACCATGAAAATATTTCAGTGAAATAACTTATTTGAAGCAGATTCTGTATCAAGCAGAATTCATTCAACAATTTCTTCAAATTCTTCGTTTTATACAATTGTAGTCTCATTGTAGTTTGATTTGAACCATTTCTATTTTGCAACTTTTTGTCAGTGCTGGAATGCTACTGTATTCCATTCTTAGGGGCAGAACCAGGTAACAGGTGCCAAGTCCACCTTGGCCAAAATGGGAATTAAACCCATGCTTGTTGGTATTATTCTGAACCAAATTTTAGCCATCCTAACTTCGATAACTATGTAATTTTAAAATCAAAAAATGCTGAGAATATTTTAGCAGCTTCTATGAAATGAGCAACAGCATTAATGTTTCGGGTAGTTGACATTTCAGAAAAATGGAATGTTATCCAACTGAAGCCATTAACCATGTTTCTACAGTGAATGTTCTGGAATCTTTCTCACTAAAGGACAAGAACCAAAATTGTGCATATCGATATGGTTGTAATACTCTGATCCATTATAAAATGTTGAAAATGTTCATTGCTGTCTTTTATTCCATATCTTTTGACAAAGCAGTTAGACAAAACTTTTAATTTTACAGTAACCTATGCACACCAATTCTCATATTTCTTTCCTATGATTATGTATGGTTTGTTCATTTTACTACTTGGTGTTTTCAGTTAATTTCTGCGTGACCGATTTAAGGCAATGTCTCAGGCTTGACTGGATTGTTTCCAGCCTTCCTGTTCAACCCAATCTGTGCTTCTAATCCACACTTCGATTAGCACAAAGTCTACACACGTAGTTTTGCCTGACTGGGACTGCAATTTTCATTGTGCCTTGTTCAGATTTAGTTATTCCAAATTTTTCCACTGTCTACTCTCCAACATCTGTTGACTGTATATATCTGGATTTGGAGCTCTTGTATTTGTGCTAGAAATTAAACATGGAAGGCAGGATTTTGTCTCATTTTTGTCGAGTTAATTTTGTTGGATGTCACAGAAGGTTTCTGTCTGTAAGGCTTAGTAAGATTTCTTGTCATATCATCCCAAACCTACCTTTTTAATTATTGATCCTGTCCCTATGCTAACTGTTGCCCAATATTAGCCCAATTCAATGACTCATTATACCCAAAACAATGCGCATCTGCTGGGATATCCCAGAATAGAACATCATCCACGACACTAGCATCACATCTAAAACGCTGTTTGCACCCAGCCAGCACTGTCAGTCTGGAGCTGCATGAGAACTGATATTTGCCTAAAATACAGCACAGAAGGAGTAACTGACACCATGCTTTGTGGATAGGGACTTGGAAGTCCGAGTGGACAATAGAGTACAGAGCAGGGCTATCCTCTTCCGTCAGGACCAATGGAGGCCAAAATACCAGACCCTGCCAGCCTAAGCCGAGGTTGCCACCAAGACATCATGCTCTCAGCTTTCTGGAGAAATACACAGCAGTGAAGGAAGAAGGACGGTCACCTTTTCTACTGCCACCATCTCTCTGCTAACTAACACTCAACCTGTCAGCAACTGTGTACACTTTCCATCAAAACTTGTGTTCTGCCACTCTCAATATTGCATGCAACATCTTCTCTCGCTGCTCTCACTCTCACCCCAACACACGCCATTACCAGTGTTGCATGGCCTCTGCATTCCTACTTGCTCATTTGAGACACCTCACCACTTTTCCCCCACCTGCATCAGCTGTGCCACCAGCTTTCGTCTCATTCAATCCCTCTCATTCTCTCAATATAGGAGAAAACAGCCCACAACGGGACTGAAAGATCCTAGATGGATGGTGGGCTGCCCAACATTCGGTTCCTCATCCCTTGCAAGAAGAGAAGCTTTACCCTGACGACCTCAAGTGACTGACTGTGTCCAAGCCTCTGGACTGATATTGGGGGCTCTTGTTGACTATGTGCAGTGGGAGCCCTCAACTGAAGGCGGTCATCCCTTGTCATGAGTGAGGATTGCTGACAGCCTTGATAAACTTCCTTGCTTTCTGTCTACGCTAAATGTCAAGATAAGACTGAAGTACTGTGAGCCTGGTGGCTCTAGCTGAGGGACAAGGCAGATATGGTAGGGATCTTGGAACTCACCAGTTGAGTCCAAAGTGAGAGAGCACAAAGAGAACAAAAAAACAGCCCTAAGAGGCAGCCTGGTTCAGTCCGTGAGTCGGATGCCTTTTCCTGAGGGCAAAGGGTCTTTGCAGCAGTGATTTCAATGCTAGTTCACCACAAAGTGCCACATTAAAGTGCAGAAGGGTCCTGTAAGGGTATCACATATGAGCCGTGCAATCTGAGAGGCTAGCAGGTGTCAGATGCCAGCATCCATAGACATGGCAGTTCAGAGAAGCAAAGAATGACCTCAGCCTTACATGTCAAGAATCACTGATATCTAATTTGCTTGCTCAGGATGGTAGGATAGAAAGCTGCATACAACGAGCAGTGTTCCCTTCAATTTTCTTTCCAGCTATTTGGGCTCCGAGGTCTGTGCACTTTTTTTGAATTGGAAATCAATTTTCATGATCGGCATGGCGATTGCCTTGCGTGTAACTTTGAATCTCACCAGTGCAGCTGCTCCACTGTTAATGAAGTTGTCAACAAGCAATGATCCCTGTTAATAGGCATCTCACCACTGCCCAGCAAGAACTATATCTCAACACCCAAAACCTCGTTGAAAAACACAAGTAGCTACTCCCAGCGTTGAGATAGGCCTTGTTGGACTTCTCAGGTGTTTCTCCTAGATTTGTCACCATAGCCTGCATATTTATTGCATGTATGAGATTCCACTCAATGTCTTTCTATATAGATTTTATTAGAGGAAGTGCTGCATGCTTTACAGAGGACAGTGTGAGGGTTGCAAGAGATCATATTGAGCTATTGAGATTTGTCATGGATGAATTATCCTGGATCTTTCCTCATTCTTCTTGGAATGGTCTCACTTTTGTAATTATCTAAAGACACCATGTTTTCTATCATGTAGGCTAGTGTAAACCAACTTCAGCTCAACACTGCAGAGAATGAGTCTTATAACAGCCAATGTTGTTTTGCATACAGTAAAAGTAAACATATAGTAGCCTGACAGATTAATGTAGTTGCTGTCTCAGAAAGTTAAATCTATGATGCCGGGGTTATCTCATAAGACAACTTTGTAAAATGTCCTTGATGATTTGAGCTGCCTCGCGATATTGTATAGTGATAGCTTGTTTCAAAAGGTTGTGTAGAGTAATTTCCCACAGACGGAGTTTGAACCTAAAATACATTCTTTAATAAAACCGCAATAAGTTTTTAATAAACTATTATTTTGTATATTTTCTAGATTCAGTACGAACAGAGAGTCTCCGACCTTGAACAGCTTTTAGTGGACAAGCTAATCCATGAGAGAGAGAATTTAGATGACTCTAATCCAAAAATGAAGATACTGGAAGAGGAAATTTTCAAATTGAAAGAGGCCCATAAGTCCAAGGAAAATCGACTCCGGAGTGACATTGAAAAACTGAAAAGTCAACTTTACCAGACAGAATTAAAGTTAATGGAGAGAGAAGAAAACTCCTTGAGAATGGCTGACCAGCATATGCAACATTCATATCAGCATGCCAAGATAGAGAAACTCAATTTAGAACTAGCTGCTAAAAACCGAGAGATACAAGAGCTTTCAAAGACGTTGGAACATCTACAAAGAGAGAGGAAGGTGCTCCTTAGTAACAAATCACAGTCAGAGAAATATTCACAACAGAAGTCAATCAAGAAATCCAAAAAAGACAATGAGTGTGCAGAATCTTTCCCAGCAACTTTAGATGAAAAGGTTTACCAGCCGAGTGACTTTTCTGGCTCTCACATCTCGGAGGTTCTGAAAGAAAATGATATGCTGAAGAACAACATCGAAAGACTATCTTTGGAAATAGACCAACAAAGAGCACAATTAGCCCAATTTGAAAATGAAGCAAGGAGGTAAAGATAGTATTTAACTATTTGTAAATTTGTTTCCTTGATACTCTCAGTTGAATAGATAATGCTTAGTAAAAAAAAAAGTGTAAATTGTGCATTTTAGGATGATCTAAGGTGATGCTACCAGCCCTTCTCTTGAAAGCTACCTGAAAACTTGGTTGCCCTCACTTATCTCAGGCCTGTGCCATGTGAGCTGTCTGTTGCTCTTGAAATTTGGCCCTTTTAAGGAAAGAAAAGCCCCAAGGCCTAATGTCTTGGCAACCCATGGCTCACTATTCAGATCTACCTGAATTTCTAGCCTGTAGTATCTTATATCACACCCTTTTAAGAAAAAAAAATCAAAGGACTCTTTTTATTATTTATTCACATAAAATTTGGACATATACTAAGCTAACAGTAATTTTCTATTCGTTCGCATGAAATTGATGAGTTTAGCGGCAATTGTGGACAAATATGACAACCATTTGAACAGCAATTATAGAAACAGTTACTTTGTATTTGGCAAAACTGGCTGAGGTTATTGAATGATAGTAATTTAAAATGTCAGATTACTCTATGTACCATTTTTAAATAGTTCAGTCAGTTCTTCAATGTCCACTGGAACCAATGAAATGGATGTGCTGGATATCCAATTAATATCTCACCATCCTTTCCACAAAGAATCAAACATTCCTCAGTGCTTCACTCAAGTATCAACCCAGGTATGTAATAGTAGTCGCCATAGTCCCAGAGAACCATAGGCTTGCTCTCTCATTAGATAGAGAGAAAGGGAGAGAAAAACAGCTGGTGTCACCACACCTCAAGTGAGGTTGAGCAAGCTGGATTTTCATGGTGATTTGGACATCGAACTGGTGCTGTTGTCACCACTCTGCATTGTAAATCAGACTCTACCCTGAAGAGCGGGCTTGCACCCACAACCTGAGTTGGGCGAGAGTGCTACCAATAAAGCCAAGTTGACATATGGTGAAAATTAGTCTTAAATACATTGCTGGATTTTTTTTAAATCTATAAACTGATTCTTGATCATTGTTTTCTAATAGTTCACATAAAGTAGGACATTTTTAATGATTTTCTCCAATCTGCAGAGCACAAGGTGGTGTTGCTGAGCATGTTGCAGCATTAAAAGCAGCCCATCAGCAAGAAGTAGAACAGATATTGACTCAGCATGCACTGGAATACTCCTCCTCGAAAGTGGCTGAATTGACAAACAAAATCTCTGCCCAAGAGGTACAGGCAATTAACTTACAATGTATATTATGGATTGTGAGTTTCATTAACAATGTCAAATTTTAAAATTAAGTTTTTTTTTCTGTTTGTTTATTATTCGATTTTGTTTTTCAGCGGGTATAGTGAGAGGGGCAGTTGGGCTTTGCACTATAAAGTTTTTTAAAGGAATTTTATTGGGTCTATTGTTTTGATACAGCACAGTAGATGGAAGATGGCATGTTGATGGGAATTGCAGGATCGAAAGCACAAACTGCATGAGTGGATTATGATAGCAAGGATTTTCACCTAAATTTGTGGTTTCCAGGGTTCTGATCATCACTGACCAGCCATTGTTTGGTGCTCCTTCCTAAATTCGCGTGAAAGGTGGTGATGAGCCACATTTTTGAAATAGTACAGACCATCTGGTGGACTGCACAGTTATCTCTTTCAGCTGAGCTAAACTATTCTGAACCTTAAAATTCCCATTTTAGAGAATGGGGTTGTATACTGCACAGCTCCTCCACAGAAATTCCTTGCTATCCAGGGCATGACAGTCCTGTTGAGAACATGAGGAGTTAAGACTAGTCCTCCCAAAAGGGCTGGTTGCACTATTGAAAAATTCAGACAAAAAAATATTTTTGTAGATCTAGAGATAGTAGGAACTGCAGATGCTGGAGAATCTGAGA
>NW_025972816.1:0-9465 GCF_021869965.1 Rhincodon typus
CCTATGATGCTGCTTGGCCTGCTGTGTTCATCCAGCTCTGCACCTTGTTGTCTCAGATTCTCCAGCATCTGCAGTTCCTACTATCTCTGATTCAACTCGCTTTCATTCTAGATGGTCCTACATGAGGAAATATCTTCTCTGCACCTACTTAGTCAATCCCCTTTCACATCTTGTGAAGCTCAGTTAGATCTTCACTCATTCTTCTAAACTCTAGAAAGTATAGCCCTAAACTGCTCAATCTCTCTTCATAAGATAAACTTCTCATCTCTGGAATGAAACTAGTGAACCTCTTCTGAAGTGCCTCCTTTGCAACTACATCCCCCATCAAGCAAGGGCATCAAACAGAATGAATCATAACAAGAAAAAACACATTTTTCCTGAACTCCCTGTTGGATTTTGAGTGACTGTCTTAATACTAACGGACCCTAGTTCTGACCTGGCTGCAAGTGAAAACATTTGAGACTTTCATTGTCTTAAATGTATTCCTCACTTATATGGGTAACATAACCATATACAGTGGGGGGAACCATTCAAGAACATGCTTCTTGACATGAGTTGAAGTACATTATTTGAAGTTCGAGTCCACTCCACTATTCAACCACAACACTCTGGGATAGAGAATTTCCTTGTCTTAAATCATCCTGATACTGTGCCCCATGTTCCAGGTTCTATTGGCATGGGGAAACAAGCTCTCAGCGCCAACCCTGTCAACACCCTTTCACAAACCTGTTTTGATGCCTATCATTCTTCTCAACTCCAGAGATTCTCGCCCAATGTACTCAGCTTCTCAGCCCCTTCATTCTATAGGCCAAAGGAATGGAAACCTCTACGGGGCATATCCATCCCCTGAGGTACAGAGTCTGGGGGGACACCAGAGAGGCCGCCGCCAACACCCGACACCATGACAATAGGGCTCTCAATCCCCCCACCCCCGTGATGCTGAAGAAGATAGGGGCCTGCCCACTCCATACCCAAAGCCCTTCACAATAAGCCTGAGCTTTCCTACCATCCTTTCGCTCTTCATCCGTCTTGTTGAACTGTCGGTTACTATGGCAACCACTGCTGGACGGGGCAGTAATAACACTCCGCCCCTTCAGCCTGCTCCAATAGGGGACGGGTAGACGGAGCAATTTGAATCCAGACCCCGCCCGGCGACCAGACCCACCCCCTCGCAATCACCCGGCCACAGGCCCCCCCCCCCCCCCGTCCCCCGGCCACAGGCCCCACCCCCTCGCCGTCACCCGGCCACAGGCCCCACCCCTTCGCGGTCACCTGGCGACAGGCCCCACCCCTTTGCAGTCACCCGGCGACAGACCCCGCCTCCCTTCCTCACCATCCAAAGGACCCCTCCCCCCCTTCTTGGTATTCAAGCAACAATCCGCGCCTTCCGCAATGGTCGACGCTCCCCGGCCACAAACCTCACCGCGGGGACGGGACCCGATACCATTGCTCAGTTTTCCAAGTTTCTCATTTGATCCCCATTCAGCGTTTTCACTTGCAGCCTCTTCTCTGGCCAATCAGGAGGAATTCTCGAGGGTGCTCTTTATCAATTCCTCAGGGTACTATACAAGAATTCCGGAGGGCGATCTCTATCAATTTTATTTTCATTAACGAGATTAGGGTGTCACCAGCTAGGCCAGCATTTATCGTCCATTCCTAAGTGCCCAAAGGGCAGTTAACAGTCAACCAGAGATAGTAGGAACTGCAGATGCTGGAGAATCCGAGACAACAAGGTGCAGGGCTGGATGAACACAGCAGGCCAAGCAGCATCAGAGGAGCAGAGAGGCTGACGTTTCGGGCCTAGACCCTTCTTCAGAAAACAGTCAACCACATTGCTGTGGGTATGGAGGTCCGACCTTGTACGGCAGTCTCCTTCCCTAAAGGACACTAATAAATCAGATGGGATTTTTCTGCTGAGCAGCAATAGATTCATGGTCATCTATATAATCTTAATTCCAGATTTTTTTTATTGAATTCAAATTCCACCATCTCCCATCGTAGGATTCCAACCTTGGTAAAAGAACATTGCATGGGTCTCTGGCTTAACAGTCCAGCGCTAATACTAGTAATCAGTATGTGATCTATCAGAACTACAGAGGGTGATATTTCGGGTCAAAATCCCACCCGAACAGCATTGTGGGTCAACCAGCAGTACTGAACTGCAATGGTTCAAGACAACAGCTCATTACCATCTCCTCAAGGGCAAGTTGGGATGGGCAATAAATCCGAGCCAGCCAGTGACACCTACATCCCACAAGTGAATAAAAAAAGGAACCAATTAGGTTCATACGTAGAAATTGCTAGGGCTAATCTATACAAATTAAAGGTGATATATATATTGTTGATGGTAATTTTGGAATTACTGAGGATGATATATATTACGTATTGAGGGTGATCTTGAGGGATTCTTGATGGGAATCTATAGGAATCAGAGGTGATCTTTAATAATTTGGAGAAGGTAAGGACTGCAGATGCTGGAAGACAGAGTCAATAAATGTGGAGCTGGACAAACACAGCAGCTCAGACAGCATCAGAGGAGCAGAAAAATCAAAGTTTTGGGCCAAAACCCTTCATCTGGACTGGGGAAGGGGAGGGGAGCCCCGAAATAAATGGGGGAAGAGTAGGTGGGATGGTAAGAGGTGAATGTGCGTAGGGGGTTATTGTGAATGGTCAGTGGGAAGGGTGTAGCAGATAGGTGAGTAGGAAGATGAACGGGTTAGGATAGGTCGGGAAGGCGGGACATGGGATAAGGCTGGGGGTGCAGGGATTTTGAAGCTGGTGAAGTCACTATTCAGGCCCTTGGACTGTAAGTTCCCAAGGTGAAATTACAGTGTTGTTCCTCCAGTTTACGTTTGGCCTCACTCTGACTGTGGAGGAGGCCAAGGATAGACATCTCGCCAGAGAAGTGCGAGGGGGAATTAAAATGGATGGCAAACGGAAGGTCAAGTAGGTTGGTATGCGCAGGAAGATGCTCCATGAACTGGTCCCTGGGTCTGCATTCAGTCTGCCCAATACAGAAGGGACCATACGGGGAGCGACAGATGCAATAAATCAGGTTGGATGAGATGCAGGTGAATCTCTGCCGGATCTGGAAGGATTGTTTAGGGCCTTGGACGAGGGTGAGAGGGGAGGTGTAGGGGCAGGTGTTGCACCTCTTGCAGTTGCAGGGAAAGATACTGGGTGTAGTGGAGAGGTTGGTGGGGAGTATAGAGCTGACGAGGGAGTCGCGAAGTGAACGTTCCCTGTGGAAAGCGGACAGGGGTGGTGAGGGTAATATCTTTCTGGTGGTGGGGTCTGATTGTAGGTGGCAGAAATGTCGGAGGCTGATGGGTTGGATTTGGAGGTTGGGGGGGTGGTATATGAGGCCTATACAGACTCTAGATAGTAAGAACTGCCAATGCTGGAGTCAGAGATAACACAATGTGGAGCTGGCGGAACACAGCATGCCAGGCAGCATCAGAGGAGCAGAAAAGCTGACATTTCGGGTCAGGACACTTCTTCAGAAATGGGTTTCTGAAGAAGGGTCCTGACCCAAAACGTCAGCTTTCCTGCTCCTCTGATGCTGCCTGGCCTGCTGTGTTCCTCCAGCTCCACACGGTGTTATTTATGGGGACTCTATCCTTGTTGTTGAGGGGTGGGGGTTTGAGGGCAGAAGTGTGGGAAAGGGGGGAGGTGGGGTTGAGGGCATCCTAAATTACAGAGGATGGGAGACTACGGTCTCTAAAATAGGAGGATATCTGGGATGTTCTGTAGTAGAATGCCTCATCCTGGGAGCAGAATCAGTGTAGGCGGAGGAATTGAAAGTATGGGATAGCATTTTTATAGGAGGGTGGGTGAGAGGAGGTGTAGGCAAGGTAGCTGTGGGAGTCAGTGGGTTTGAAATGGATGTCAGTGGTGAGTTGGTTTCCAGAGAGGTCCAGGAAGGGGAGGAGATGTCAGAAATGGTTCAAATGAATTTGAGGGTGGGGTGGAAGGTATCAGCAAAGTTGATGAACTGCTTGAGCTCCTCACGGGAGCACGAGGCAGCACTGATACAATCATCAATATTACGGAGAAAGAGATGAGGGATAGTGCCTAGTGCAGTTGCGGAAGAGGGACTGTTCTATGAATCCTACAAAGAGGCAGGCATAACACGTGTTGATGTCGAGCTTGATTTCTGCCACCTTTGCACCTATTTCTTTGAACGGGAATCCAACCCACCTTCTAATGAGCCCTTTTCCTGCCTCCAGCAAACTCCATCACCCTTCTGGCCTCCTACCGTACCATCATCCTCCAACATTTCCGCCACCTACAATTAGACCCCATCAAAAAGATATTTCTTTCCCCACTCATCTGCTTTCTGCAGGGACCATTCATTCCATGACTCCCTCATTAGCTCTACACTCCCCATCCAGTACCTTTCCCTACAACTGCAAGAGGTGGAACACCTGCCCCTACATCACCCTTCTCACATCCATCCAAGGCTCCAAACAATTCTTCCAGATCTGGCAGAGATTCACCTGCACTTTATCCAACCTGATCTATTGGATCCGTTGCTGCCAATGTGGTCTCCTCTATATCAGGGAGACCAAAAGCACACACAGGGACCTGTTCACGGAGCATCTGCGCTCTGTACACACCAACCAACCCGACCTTCTGGTTGCCATCCATTTTAATCCGCCCCCACAACTCCCCTGGTGACATGTTAATCCTTGGCCATCCACTGTCAGAGTGAGGCCAAATGTAAACGGAGGAACAACACCTGATATTTCACCTTGGGAGCTTACAGCCCAATGGTCTCAATATTGACTTCACCAGCTTCAAATCCCTTCACCCCCAACCGTATCCCATATCCAGCCCACCCCCTCCTCACGTCCCTGACCTGACCGAACCTGTCCATCTTCCTCCTCACTTATTTACTCCATCCTTCCCACTCACCAATCCAATAACCTTCTACCTGCATCCACCTATCACCATCTCTCCTACCCTTCCTCCAGTCCCACCACCCCCAGCCCACCAGTCCCAACCCCATTTATTTCTGGGCTCCCATCTACCCCCCCAGTCCTGACAATGGGTTTCAGCCCAAAACGTTGACTTTCCTGCTCCTCGGATGCTGTCAGCCCTGATGTGCTGTTACAACTTCACACCTAATGGCTCACGATCTTTAATAATTCTTGCGGGTGAACAATAGGATATGTCAGATTTACTGAAGGTGATGAATAGGATTTCTGAGGGAAAGCCATTGAAGTGACTGGTAATAATCTATAGGAATCATGGTGGATGATCTATAGAATATCCTGACAGTAATTTGTATGAATCAGTGAGAATAATCTACAGGTATCAACGAGTTTGATCTTTATTGATGATCCATTCTCCTCATCTCTCCTTACTTTGAAGTCCCCATTTTCTTCAAGAAGATCATCATCACAGTGCCAAAGAAAAATCATGCAGCATGCTTCAATGACTGCTGTCTGGTGGCTCTGAAGTGCTTTGAAAGGTTAGTCATGGCTCACATCAACTCCAGCCTACCAAATTGCTTTGATCCTTTGTAATTCGCCTACTTGCACAACAGGTCAACAGCAAATATCATCTCCCTGGCCCTACACTCATTCCTGGGACATCTGAATAACAAGGGTACCTGTGTCAGACTCCTACTTATTGACCACTGCTCTGCTTAAAAACCATAATGCAAAACAAACTCATCTCTAAACTCCGACACCTAGGTGCCCGCTCCCCCCCATAACTGGATTCTCAACCACCCGACTCATAGATTTAATAAGTAAGATTTAGTAAGCAATTAGTAAGGATAGGTGACAACACCTCCTCCACCATAATCCTCAATACCAGTGCCCCGCAAGGCTGCATACTCAGCACAATGTTATACTCCTTATACACTAATTACTGTGTGGCTAAATTCCACCTCACCATTCTACGTTGGATCTCAAATAACGATGAGACAGAATACAGCAAAGAAACTGCATACTTAGCGGCATGGTGTAAAGACAATAACCTCTCCATCAAAACAAAGGAGCTGGCCATTGACTTCAGGAGGTGGAGTGGTGGACATGCATAAATTGTGCTGAGGTAGAGATAGTCGACAGTGTCAAGTTCCTGGTAGCGATGATCACCACCAACCTGTCCTGATCCACCCATATTGACATAATGATCAAGAAAGCACAACAATGTCTCTACTTCCTCAGGAGACTAAGGCATTTGAGCATGAGCCCAAAGACTCTTACCATTTTTTATAGATATACCATAGAAAGCATCCTATCTGATGCATCACAGCATGGTATGGCAACTGCTATTCCCAAGACTGCAAGAAACGACAGACAGACATGAACACAGCCCAGTCCATCATGTAAAAAAAAAGTGTTGTTTTGCATGCTTCCATCAGCAGAAGATCTACAAGTTTGAATACACAGTTGAAAACAAATTCAAGAACACCTTCTTCCCTGCTGTTATCAGAGCACTCTGTTCTGCTACAGTGATGCGCTTTATATGGTAAGATCTGCCCGTAAAGCACACAAAACAGCACTTTTCACTGTATCTCAGTACATGTGACAACAATAAGATTGGTCTTGCTGGGAGTCAACCCAAGGAAAGTGACCGGCCCAGATGAAGTACCCGGCCGAGCACTCAGACCCTGTGTGGACCAACTGGTGGAGGTATTCACCGACATCTTCAACCTCTCCCTCCTACAAGCCGAAGTCTCCACCTGCTTCAAGAAGATCACCATCATCCCCGTACCTAGGAAAGCACATGCAATGTGCCTTAATGACTACCACCCACTGGATCTGACCTCAATAGTCATGAAGTGCTTTGAGAGGCAGGTCATGGTCCACATCAACTGCAGACTCCCAGTCTGCCTTGATCCACTACAATTTGCCTACTGACGTAACTGGTCCACAACAGATGCTATATCCTTAGCTCTGCATTCATCTCCGGAATATCTGGACAAGACACCTACATCAGACTCCTACTCATTGACTACAGCTCCGCCTTCAACACCATTATCCCCTCCAGACTGATCTCAAAACTCCGTGACCTTGATCTCAGCTCCGCCCTCTGCAACTAGATCCTCAGCTTCCTGGCCCATAGACGGCAACCAGTGAGGATAGGTAACTGCACTTCCTCCACAATAACACTCAACACTGGAGTCTCCCAAGAATGCGTCCTCTGCCTCCTACTGTACTCCCTGAACACCCATGACTATGTTGCCAAATTCCGAACGAACTCCAACTACAAGTTTGCTGACGATACCACCGTAGTGGGATGGATATCTAACAATGATGAGTCAGAATACAGAACGGAGATGGAGGGCTTGGTGACATGGTGCAATGAAAACAACCTCTCTGTTAATATCGGCAATACTAAAGAACTGATCATTGACTTCAGGAAGAAAGGATGTGAACACAGCCCCATCTACAAGAATGGAACTGAGGGTGAGACGGTGGAGAAGGTCAAGTTCCTCAGAGTGACAATAACCGACAAAACTGTCCTGGAATTCTCATGTAGATGCGACAGTCAAGAAGGCACAACAATGCCTATTCTTCCTCAGGAAAGGTCCCTCACCAACTTCTACAGATGCACCTTTGAAAGCATACCGTCCAGGTGCGTAACGGCCTAGTACAGTAATTACTCTACCCAGGACTGTCAGAAACAACAGAAGGTGGTGTGCACAGCCCAGACCATCACGGAAGCTAACCTTCCATCCGTGGTCTCCAGTTACACGGTTACTGCCACGATCATCAAAGTCCCATCACACCGCAGTAATGATCTCCTACAACTTCATCCGTCAGGCAGAAGGTACAGAAACCTGAACACACGCACAAGCAGGTTCAGGAACAGCTTCTTCCCGGCCATTATCGGACTGATGAACAGACTGCCTAGCCTCAAATAACGCTGATCTTGCTAACACTGATCTCGCCTAGTGCACGCCCTGTGCAAAGTAACCTGTAAGCCTCTAAGTCTTTTTGATCCGTACATCCTTGCTTACTATGATCTGCCTGTACTGCTTGTAAACAAAGAGTTTCACTGTACTTCGGTACGCATGACAATAAATCAATCAATAAATCAAACTGAAACTACAGAAGTTACAGAGGGTGATCTACAGGAATATTCAGAGTGATCTCGAGGAATTCATGAGGATGATCCATACAAGTCACTTGTTGCATATAGGAATAACTGCAAGTGACTTCTGGAAATTATTGAGAATGATCTACAGAAATTCCTGGGGATGATCTATTGGAATCAGTGATTATGACTACAATACCGTCCACACTAATAGACCAGAGTGGGTCAGGGTCAGAAATCACATGAAACCAAGTTATTGTCCAACACAGATAGTAGGAACTGCCGATGCTGGAGAATCTGAGCTAACAAGGTGTAGAGCTGGATGAACACAGCAGGCCAAGCAGCATCAGAGGAGCAGGAAAGCTGACGTTTCAGGTCGAGACCCTTCTTCAGAAAAAAAAATTGTCCAACAGGTTTATTTGAAAACACAAGCTTTCAGAGCCTTACTCCTCCTTCAGGTGTTAGCGAGATGGGTAGTATCAGACACAGAATTTATAAGTAAAAGATCAAAGGGTCACACCACTGATGAGGATGTACTAAACAAACCTAAGATGATGTTAAATCTTTAATCAGATAGAAGGTTTTAAGTGATTAACACGTGTATGTAAATTCCCAAAATTCCTTTCAAGTCACTGTCCTGAGTTTAGTTTAGTTCTCTCAGATGACTCTATCTTACCCTCCATGACAATGACTTGAAAGGAATTTGGGGATTTACATATACATATTAATCAATTAAAACCATCTAATTAATTAAAATTTAACAGCGTCTTAGGTTTGTTTAGTACATCCTCCTCAGTGTGACCCTTTGATTTTTTATTTATAAATTCTGTGTCTGAAACCTTCTCTCTCACTAACACCCGAAAAAGGATTAAGGCTTTGAAAGCTATTGGTTTCAAATAAACCTGTTGGACTACAACCTGATGTCGTGTGATTTCTGACCTTGTCCACCCCAGTCCAAAACCAGCACCTCCACTTCCACATCACAACTAAGAGTATTATCACTCTAAATGCCAGGGACCAAAACAGCCTGCCCCAAAACACTACATACTAATATCTCTGACTCCAGTGCCCCACACGTTAATTGCCTCGACACCTGTACTACACACGTTAATAAGCCCAATCCCAATATCCCATACACGAATACTTCTGACTCAAATATTCCACGCTAATTATCCCGACTCCAAAACCCGACACATGAATACATCCGAATAATATCCCCAACTCTAATATGCTAGACACCAAAACACTTAGCCCAAAACCCCACACAATAATACCCCTGACTGGAATATCCTACAGACTAACACCTCTGACACCAATACCTCACAAACTAACAACACCAGGGGTAGGCGATGGCCAAGTGGTATTATCGCTAGACTATTAATCCAGAAACCCAACTGATGTTCTGGGGAC
>NW_025972817.1:0-9465 GCF_021869965.1 Rhincodon typus
GACCTGATGAAGGGTCTAGGCCCGAAACGTCAGCCTCTCTGCTCCTATGATGCTGCTTGGCCTGCTGTGTTCATCCAGCCCTGCACCTTGTTGTCTCGGATTCTCCAGCATCTGCAGTTCCTACTATCTCTGTCCATCAGGATGATCCTTGATGTTCATGGCATCCGGAAGATACCCTTGAATTTGGTCACCTCCCAATGCAGCTGAGGCATCTATTGTGGTCCATCTTCCTCCCCCATCTCATCTCTCACCTACCATTCCTTTTTCTGTGATAGTCTAAGTCACTCCTGGTTACTACCCTGTTTACGGTCCATAACTTTGGAGGTTTGTGTTATGAAGTTGCAGCAGACTGCCACATGGACAGACCCCTCATGACAGAGTACTGCGGGCTCTACCTATCTGCTTCAGGTACTAGAACTGCATTTTCAGATGCACAATGACTTGTTAGATGGTTATTCTTATGCGAAGATGGCTTCACTTGTATTGTCTTTGTGGCTGTATTTGGTGCTTCTAAAGTGGCGATGTCTTCATTAAACCTTCCATTTCCTGTAGAATCTAACCACAGGTTTTGGGTGTTAGAGTGAAGAGCTACAGTTATCTCGACTTCCAAAAGAAGAATCATGCCAGCTTCCAGGAAGGCGTCCACTCATACAAAGAGGAAGCTCTTGATGTGGTCGCAGATGTCAAGGGAGTGAACATTGATGAATGTCGCTGCTTTGAAGCTCAGTGCCTTGGTATCCATATAGATGCAGTCATGATGCAAAGCACCTGAGGAAATCCCTTGTATGCGGTGAAACTCAGTGCCCTCCGTGCCAGTGACACTCCATGGTGTACAAGATCTTTCGAGATGCAGTTCTGAAGAAGGGTCACTGGGGTGGAAACGTTAAGTCTGCTTTCTCTCCACAACTGCTGCCACACCTCCTGTCGCTGTTTCTGTTTGTGTGGGATATACAGGACCGGATAAAATGGGGGGTTTCTGGCACATACTGAGGGTGCAAAACAGCAGAGGCCTGAGAGGGGAACAGACTGTGCAAGGGAAAACTTAAAAAGGGGGCATGAAAGAATAATGGCAGGTAAAATAAAGGAAAATCCTAAGTCCCATTTCTGAAGAAGGGTCCCGACCCGAAACGTCAAGTTTCCTACCCCTCTGATGCTGCCTGGCCTGCTGTGTTCCTCCAGCTCCACACTGTGTTATCTCTGACTCCAGCATCGGCAGTTCTTACTATCTCTGAGAAAATCCTTATTTTGTAAGTCCATTAATGACAAAAAGAAAACTAGGGAAAAAGTATGGCCCATTTAAGACCACAGTGGTAATTGTGTGTGGAACGAGAGGAAATAGGTAGGGTTCTACATGAATACTTTGTATCAATGTTCAGTGCTGAGAGAGACAATATGGATCTTGAAATAAGGGAGGACTGTAATATACTTAGATAAATTAGCATAGACAGAGAAGAGGTTCCGAGTGCTGTGGCAGACTTAAAAGTAGTTAAATCTTCAGGGCAGCTGATGGGGGAGGGTAGCTGACTGTACTGTAAAAACGTTCCCACCAGTAACAACTTTTTGGCATAATCCCTAGAATTGCACTCTGTTGCTTTGACTTTCTAAGGCCAACATTTAACATGCTTTGTTCACTGTTATATTCCGTACCTGGCTATACAGATACCTCAAAACTTTGATGTACAGTGGGCATTATAGGGGCTGGGATGTACTGCCACAACTCAAGTGAGGCTTCACATTTGTAAGTTTGATTTGGACTTTTGTTATAATGATTTTCATGGGCTGCCAATTCTAATTTTTGCTTAATTTGTTTAATTGGTTATTATTTAAAACAAAAGGGAGACTTTGAGATAATGGGGAGGAACACAGCAGGTCAGGCAGCATCAGAGTTGACTGTTTAGGCCTAGACCTTTCATCAGGAGTCCTGAAGAAGGGTCTCGGCCGGAAACATTGACTCTCCTACTCGTCCGATGCTGCCTGATCTGCTGTGTTGCTCCAGCTCCACACTGTATTGACTCTGACTCCAGCATCTGCAGTTCTTGCTAACTTTGAGATAATGGTAAAGTTACAACATCTCCTTGCTTTAGCAACGTGTTCTTTTCCACCAATATGTCTCATCTGTCATTTCTTCGTAATAAATTTAATTTACTGTTTATTTGTCAGTGATTTTTTTTTGATAAGTTTATTCAAGTTGTACTTGAGTGTGGTAACAAAGGACCTGATTTTACCACTGAATGGGTATCGAACTAGTTAAAATTTTGACCCCAGTATTAATCACCTATTCTCAATTGTCCTGTGAGCTTTGAGTCAATTCAGTAGTGTGGGCCTGGAGTCACATGCTTGCTGAACCAGGTTCTGTTTCCTGAATGATATTAAAGGCCCAATTAGGGTTTCACATTTCCAAACTGCAGAGCATACAATAATATAGTGAGCTAGTAATCAACAGACATGGATTAGTAATGCAGATAAAAGAGGCATAAATCCATTGTGGCAGTTAAAGAACTTCATTTCAATGTACAAAAAAACTCTTCAAGTAAAAGATTGGTCTCAGTAAATGTAATATATATCAGAACAGTACAGCACAGGAACAGGCCATTCGGCCCATGATAAAAACCAAAAGAACTGCAGATGCTGTTCTGAGGAAGGGTCCCCGGACCCGAAACATTAACTCTGTCTTCTCCTTCACAGATGCTGCCAGACCTGCTGAGCTTTTCCAGCAACTTTGTTTTCATTCAGCCCACGATGTTGTACTGAAGATGATGCCAAAATAAACTAATACCTTCTGGCTGCCTTTGGTTATCTCCCTCCATTCCTTGCATATTCACGTGCGTATCTGAAAGCCCCGACCATATCTGCCTCCACCATTACCCCTGGCAGCGTGCTCCAGATACCTACCACTTTGTGTAAAAAAAACTTGCCCCTCATATCTCCTTTGAACTTACTCTCTCTCACCTTAAATGCATGCCCCCTAGTATTAGACATTTCAACTCTGGGGAAGTAAAGATTCCAACTGTCAACCCTATTTATGCATCTCATAATTTTATAGAATTCTATCAAATCTCTCAGCCTCAACCGCTCCAGAGAAAATAACCCTAGTTTTTCTAGCCTTTCCTTACGGCTCACTACCTCTAATCCAGGTAAACCTCTTCTTCAACTTCTCCAGAGCCTCCACATCCTTCGTGTAATGTGGTGACCAGAACTGAACACAATACTCTAAGTGCAGCCTAATCAAAGTCTTATAAAACAGCAACATGACATCCTGACTCTTGTATTCAATGCCCTAAACAATAAAGGCAAGCATGCCACACGTCTTCTTTATCACGCTCTCTACTTGTTTGGCCACTTTCAGGGAGCTATGGATTTGAATTCCAAGATCACTCTATACATCAATGCTGTTCAGGGTCCTGCCATTAACTATACTTTTCCTTAATGTTTGATCTCCCAAAGTGTAGCACCTCACACTTGCCATTCTGCCACTTTACCAACAGTGGGAAGACCATCCATCCCAAGAAGTTTAGTAGCCAATTTAAAAATGTCTAGGGCCAATTATGGCCCATTTCACCATGATGTCTGCCAAAGGCAGGGTGAACCTGCATCAGAGAGAACAATTTTAGCAGCACCCCTGCCTCCCAAGACCGGTGAGATATTGGCCTAAGCATCATCCACATTGGCATTTAATTTCCAGTAATTAATTCCACTTCAAGCATTTAGCTTAAGCTATCTGACTTTCAAGCAGCGTATTTATAAAACAAAAGTGCCAAAATCCTTTTAGTGATCTTTTCTGGAAAAATACAAGTTCAGGTATTCAAATAAACAGCAGTCCTTGAACTTGAATCATCAAACATAATTTCATTGCAGCATCTCTAGAACACTTTGAATGAATTTAACAATTTAGAGGTTGAAGAAATTTACCAAGTTCTGGAAACAGCACCTTCCAAACCCACAACCACTTCCACCCAGAAGGACAAGGGCAGCAAATTCTTGGGAACACCACCTCCTACAAATTTCCCTTCAAACTACTCACCATCCTGACCTGGAAATATATCACAATTCCTTCAGTATCACCAAGTTAAACTCATGGAATTTCCTCCCTAACTTTGGTGCTCTATCTGCAGCATGTAGACTGCAGCAGTTCAAGAAGGCAGCTCACCACCACCACCTTGAGGGCAACTAGGGATGGGCAATAAATGCTGCCCAGCCAGGGCAACTTCTTACTTCATGACAGCTTTCATTTAGACATGGAGAAGACAGTTCAATTCCAGAGGTGAGGCAAGAGTAATTGCCCTTGACATCAAAACTTCATTTGATTGACCAACTGGAATCAATGGGAATCAGGAAATCTGGTGGTTGGGATCATACCTGGCACAAAGGAAGCTGGCTGTGGCTGTTGGGGGTAAGTCTTTCCAGCTCCATAACATCTGTACAGGAGTTCCTCAGGGTAATGCCCTAGGACTGACTGTCTTTAGCTACTTCATCATCAATAATCTTCCCTTTGTCATAAGATAAAAAAAGTGGGGGTATTGATTGATCACTGCACAATATTCAGCAGTTAGTTGTGACTCCTCAAAGACCAAAGCAATCCATGTCCAATTGCAGCAAGACCTGGAAAATGTTGGGCTGACAAGTGGCAAATAATATTCGCACCACACAAGTGCCAGGCAATGGCCATCTCCAACAAAAGGCAATCCAGCCATCAGCCCTTGGAATTCAATGGTAACGCCATCAGTGAATTCTTCATCATCAACATCCTGGAGTTTGTTAATGACCAGAAACTGAACTGGACTAGTCATATAAATTTGGCAGTGACTAACTAAGCCCCTAAAGTCTGTCCATCATTTACGTGGCACAAGTCAGGAGTCTGATGGAATACTCCCCATTTGCCTGGATGAATGCAGCTCCAACAACATACAAGAGCTCAACTCCCATCGAGGACAAAGCAGCTCACTTGAATGGCAACACATCCACAAACAGTCAGTCCCTCTCAGTAGCAGCAACCAATTACAAGATGCATGCGGAACCTCACCAAGTCTCTTTAGACAGCACCTGTCATACCCACGACCACTACCATAGAAGGGCAAGGGCAGCAGATACATGGGAACACCATCCACCTCCAAGTTCCCTCCAAACTGCTCACCATTCTGACTTGGAAATACATTGGTTTCTTCACTGTCGCTATGTCAAAAATCCTGGAGCTCCCTCCTGAAGGGCATTGTCAAAGAACAAAGAAAATTACAACACAGGAACAGGCCCTTTGGCCCTCCAAGCCTGCGCCGATCCAGATCCTCTATCTAAACCTGTTGCCTATTTTCCAAGGATCTTTATCCCTCTGCTCCCTGCCCATTCATGTATCTGTCTAGATACATCTCAAATGTCGCTATCGTGCCCACCTCTACCACCTCCGCTGGCAATGTGTTCCAGGCACCCACCACCCTCTGCGTAAAGAACTTTCCACGCATATCTCCCTTAAACTTTTCCCCTCTCACTTAAAAATCGTGACCCCTAGTAATTGAGTCCCCCACTCTGGGAAAAAGCTTCTTGCTATCCACCCTGTCTATACCTGTCATGATTTTGATCAGGTTCCCCACCTAACCTCCGTCTTTCTAATGTAAATAATCCTAATCTACTCAACCTGTCTTCATAGCTAGCACCCTCCATACCAGGCAACATCCTGGTGAACCTCCTCTGCACCCTCTCCAAAGCATCCACATTCTTTTGGTAATGTGGCGACCAGAACTGTACGCAGTATTCCAAATGTGGTTGAACCAAAGTCCTATACAACTGTAACGTGACCTGCCAACTCTTGTACTCAATACCCCGTCCAATGAATGAAAGCATGCCGTATGCCTTCTTGACCACTCTATCGACCTGCATTGCCACCTTCAGGGTACAATGGACCTGAACACCCAGATTTCTCTGTGCATCAATTTTCCTCAGGGCTTTTCCATTTACCATATAGTTCGCTCTTGAATTGGATCTTCCAAAATGCATCACCTCGCATTTGCCTGGGTTGAATTCCATCTGCCATTTCTCCGCCCATTGTCGATGTACCTACACCAAATAGACTGCAGCGATTCAAGATGGCAGCTCACCATTATCTTCTCAAGGGCAACTAGGAATGGACAATAAATGCTGTCCAGGCCAGCAACTCCTACACTTGAGAGTGAATGAAAAAGAACACAACTCTGTCAAGCTGTAAATTCCTTATTACAATGTGGTCACACAATAATCTGACATTTTCTATAAAGTGTAATTCTCTCATTGATTGGTTAGGCCACTTTTGGAATTCTGCATTCAATTCTGTCTCCCTGCTTTGGAAAGATGTTGTTAAACTTGAAAGGGTTCACAAATGATTTACAATGATGTTGCCAGGGTTAGAGGGTTTGAGCTATAGGGAGAGGCTGGGGCTATTTTCCCTAGAGCATGGGAGGCTGAGGAGTGACCTTAAAAAGGTTTATAAAATCAGGACGGGCACGGACAGGGTGAATGAGCGGCACGGTGGCTCAGTGGTTAGCACTGCTGCCTCTCAGTGCCAGGGACCCAGGTTTGATTCCAGCCTCGGGTGACTATCTGTGTGGAATTTGCGCATTCTCCCCATGTCTGCATGGGTTTCCTCCAGGCGCTCTGGTATCCTCCCACAGTTCAAAGATGTGCAGGTTAGGTGGATTGGTCATGCTAAATTGCCCATAGTGCCCAGGGATGTTCAGCTTAGGTGGGTTATAGGGGGATGGTTCTGGGTGGGATGCTCCAAGGGTCGGTGTGGACTTGTTGGGCCAAAGGGCCTATTTCCACACTGCAGGGATTCAATGATTCTATGAATAGTCACAGTCTTTTCTCCAGGGTAGGGAAATCAAAGCCAGAGGGCATAGATTTAAGGTGGAAAGGTAAAGATTTAAAAGGGACCTAAGGGACAATTTTTTCATGCAGAGGGTGGTGTATATATGGAATGAATTGCCAGAAGAAGTGGTGATGGCTGGTGTAATTACAACATTTAAAAGGCATCTGGTTGGGTATATGAATAGGAAGGGTTTAGAGGAATATGGGCCAAATGGTGGCAAATGGGACTAGATTAATTTAGGATATTTGGTCAGCGTAGAATCCCAAACACCACCACCAGTAGGACAGACTCTCCCAGAGGTGGCACCTTAGTGATATACATTCAGGAAAGAGTTACCCTGAGAGTCTGCAACATTTACTTTGGACTCCATGAAGTCTCATGCATCAGGCCACACATGGGCAAGGAATCACCAGCTGATTACCACATACAGCCCTCCTAGGCTGATGAATCAATATTCCAACATGTTTAACACCATTTGGAGAAAGCATGAGTGTTAAGAGCACAAAATGTATTTTGGATACTTCAATGTTCATCACCAAAAATGATAGCATCACTACTGACTAAGCTACCCAAGTCATAAAGTACACAATGATAGTGGAGGTCAGCACATAGGTGTAAGAGACAAGACTAAAGTATTTACATCCATCTTCAGCCAGAGTTGTTGAGCGAATGATCTATCTCAGCCTCCTCCCAAGTCCCCAAGATCACAAATACCAGTTTTCAAGCAATTCAATTCATCCACCCGATATCAAGAAACAGATATTGATATTGATACTACAGAGGCTATGGGCCCCGACTACTTTCCAGCAATGGTATTAAAGGTTTGCATTCCAGAACTAGCCACATCCCAGTATAAGCTGTTCCAGAATAGTGACAACACTGGCATCTACCTGATATCTGCAGAATTTTCTGCAGATATGTCCTGCACATAAAAAGTAGAACAATTAAATCCAATCCAGACAAATTAGTAATCAGTAAAGCGAGGGGGAGATTGGTCTTTGGTGCTATCAAATGGCACATTCAAAAGAATTTACCTGCTCCCTGATGTTCAGTTTGGATTCCACCAAGGCCATTCAGCTACCAATTTCATCACAGCTTTGATCCCAATATGAACAGAAGAATTGAAATCCAGAGATAAGCTGAAAGTGATTATCTTTGATTCAAAGGCAGCATTCAAACAGCTCTAGCAAATCTGGAGTCAATAGGAATTTAGGGGGAAATCTCTCACTGGTTGGAGTCATATCTAGCACAAAGGAAGACAGTAGTTGTAGGAGGTCAATCATTTCACTGCAGGAGTTCCTCAGGGTAGTCTCCCAGGCCCAACCATCTTCAGCTATTTCATCAATGACCTTCCTTCCATCATAAGATCAGACATGGGAATGTTTACTCAGGATTGCACAATGTTCAGCATCATTTGCAACTCCTCAGGTAATGACCAGTTTGTGGACCTGGACAACATCCAGGTCTGGGCTAGTAAGTGACAAATAACTTTCAAACCACAGAAGTGCTAGACAATTACCATATCCAACAGTAAACAATCATCTCGACGTTTAATGGCATTACCTTTACTGAATCCCTACAATCAATATCCTGGGGATTACATCTGACCATAAACTGAAATAGACCAGCCATACAAATGCTTGGACCACAAGAGGTCAAAGGCTAGGAATTTTGTGATAGTTACCTTACCTCCTGTCTCCCCAAAGCCTGTCCACCATCTACAAGTCAGCAGTATGATGGAATATCTCCAAATGAATGAGTACAGCTCTAAGAACACTCAAGAAGTTTAACAACATTCAGGACAATGCAGCTGTTTATTTGGCATCCCTTCCACCATCTTTAAAGTTCAATCCCTTCATCAGAGACGCGTAGTGAAAGCAATATGTATCAACTACAAGATATACTGTGGAAATTCACCAAAGCTTTTCCAAACCTACAGACTCGACTAATTAGAAGGATGAGGATAGCAGATATACGCAAACACCTCTTGCAAGTTTCCCTCCTGACTTAGAAGTATGTCCAAGGATCAGGAAATATTGTTCCATTCATTGTTACTGTATTAAATTCTTATAACTCTCTTCCTAGCAGCACTGTTCACGGCCCTACACCTGAATGTACAGTAATGATTCAGGAAGGCAGATGACCACCACCATCTTCAGTGAAATGAAGGATGGCAAACAATGCCCACATATATGAATGAATAATAGAAAACAATTTAATGAGTTCAGAATTAGTTGCAAAGCTTTTTCTATCTTCTGAACATGAAGACTTCTTTAATTGGGAACTACTATTGTGACATCAGCCTTTTAAATTTTTCCAGTTCTAACAAAGGTTAATTGATCAAACATGTTCACCGTCTTCTCTGTTAGGCCTGTTGATGTATTTCTGGCATTTTCTGATTTAATTACAATCAACAGCCTTGTGTTTATGAGACAACAAGGTGCAGGGCTGGATGAACACAGCAGGCCAAGCAGCATCATAGGAGCAGAGAGGCTGACGTTTCGGGCCTAGACCCTTCATCAGTAAAGGGGGAGGGGAAGGGGGTTTTGAAATAAATAGGGAGAGAGTGGGAGGCGGATAGAAGACGGATAGAGGAGAGGATAGGTGGAGAGGAAACAAACAGGTCGAAGAGG
>NW_025972818.1:0-5683 GCF_021869965.1 Rhincodon typus
GCATCTGTGGAGGAGAAAACAGAGTTAACGTTTCGGGTCTGGTGACTGGTTCTGTCTGGTTCTGAGGAAGGGTCACCGGACTAGAAACGTTAACTCTGTTTTCTCCTCCACAGATGCTGCCAGACCTGCTGAGCTTTTCCAGCAACTTTGTTTTTGTTCCTGATTTACAGCATCCGCAGTTTTTTGGTTTCCTAAATGAATACTTTGTGTCAGTATTCACCAAAGAGAAGGAATTGGAGGATAATCTCAGGGAAGGGAGTGTCGAACTTCTAAGCCAAGTTGCCATTAAAAAGGAAGCAATGTTGTACTTCTTAAAAAGTATTAAGTTAGATAAATCCTCAGGTCCTGATGGAATCTGTACCAGAATATCGAAGGAGGCAAGAGAACAAATTTCTGGAGAATTGACAGAAATCTTTTTATCCGCTTTGGCCACAGATGAAGTCCTAGAGGACTGAAGAATAGCCAATCTTGTCCCATTATTTAAGAAGGGTAGCAGGGATAATCGAGGAAATTACAGGTTTGTGAGCCTCACATCAGTGTTGGGAAGTTATTGGAAAAGATTCTCAGGGACAAGATCTATGTGCATTTAGAAGTGAATGGACTTATCAGTGAATAGATAGCATAGTTTTGTCTGGAGGAGGTCATGCCTCACTAACTTGATTGAGTTTTTTGAGGAGGTGATGAAGATGATTGATGAGGGAAAAGCAGTTAATGTTGTCTACATGGTCTTTAGTAAAGCCTTTGACAAGGTACAAAAGGTGAAGTTACATAGTATCAAGGGTGAGTTAGCAAGATGGCTACATAACAGGCTTAGTCATAGGAAACAGAGGGTAGCAGCAGAAGGATGCTTTGTGGAATGGAGGGCTGTGACTAGTGGTGTTCCACAGGGATCAGTGCTGGGACCTCTGCCGTTCGTGGTTTACGTAAATAATTTGGAGGAAAATGTGGCTGGTTCAATTAGTAAGTTTGTGTACGATACAAAAATTGGTGGTGTTGCGGATAATGAGGAGGATTATCAAAGGGTACAGCAGGATATAGATCAGTGGAAGCATGGGCATAAAAATGGCAGATGGAGTTTAATCCGGACAAATGTGAGGTGACGCACTTTGGAAGGTCAAGTACAGGTGCAAATTATACAGTGAATGGCAGAACACTTAGGAGTATTGATATACAGAGTGATTTGAGTGTGCAGGTCCACACATCTCTGAAGGTGGCCATGCAGGTAGATAAGGTTGGAAAAAAAGGCTTATGGCATGCTTGCCTTCATTGGAAGGGGCACTGAATATTCGGCTACACAAGTTATGCTGCAGCTTTATGGAACTTTAGTTAGGCTACACATGGGATTTTGTGTACAGTTGTGGTCACCACACTACCAGAAGGATGTGGGTGTTTTGGACAGGGTACAGAAAACGTTTACCAGAATGTTGCTTGGTATGGCGGACTTTAGCTATGAAGTAAGGTTGAATAGACTGGGTTTGTTTTCACTGGAATGCAGGAGGGTGACGGGCGACCTGATAGAATTTTATAAGATTGTGAATGGCATGGATAAAGTGGAAAGTATGAGCCTTTTTCCAGGGGTGGAGAGGTCAATTACTAGGACTCACAGGTTCAAGGCACAGCGGGGGTTGGGGGGAATGTTTAAAAGAGATGTGTGAGGCACGTTTTCACCCAACAGGTGGTGAGTGCCCAGAACATGCTGCCAGAGGAGGTGGTAGAAGCAGTCACAATGGCAGCAATGAAGAAGCATCTGGACGAATACATGAATAGGAAGGGAATAGAGGGATAGGAATCCTGTGAGTGAAGACAGTTTTACTATGGAAGGGTAAAATGTATTAGCACAGGTTTGAAGGGCTGACGGGCCTGTTCCTGTGCTGTATTGTTCTTCATATGTCATGACAGGACCAGGGTTTTGGGGGTAGGTAAAAAACAACAAGGAAGGACTCAATCAGGCTCTAAACATACCAGACCTGATATTGAGTCCTATAGGCTGCAGGCTCCCCAAGTGGAAACGAGAGATTGTTCTTTGATCTAGTGCTGGAACACTGCAGCAGGCCTGAGACAGAAATGTTGGCATAGGAACACAGCACTGTGTTGAAGCGGCAGGCAACAGGAAGCTCAGGGTCACTTTTATGGACAGAACATAAGCGTTCTGCAAAGTGGTCACCCAGTCTGTGTTACGTCTCCCCAGTGTAGAGGGGACCACATTGTGAGCAGTGAATACAGTAGACTGGATGCAGGTAAATCACTGCTTCACCTGGAAGATGTGTCCGGAGCCTTGGATAGCGAGGAGGGAGGAAGTAAATGCACAAGTGTTACACCTTTTGCAGTTGCATAGGTAGGTATTATAGTGAGGTGTTTGGACTAGAAAAGGACTGGACCAGGGTGTCCCGGAAAAAATGGTCCATGTGAATACTGAGAAAGGAAGGGAGGGGAATATGTGCCTGGTCATAGCATCCCACTGGAGGTAATGGGAATTGCGGCTTATGAACCTTCAGATATAGAAGCTGGTGGGGTGATAGATGACGACAAGAGGTCCCTTTCACTGTTGTGGGAGGGAAGAGCAAGGCTGAGGGGAGAAGGGAAGATTAAGGGCGAACTGGGCGTACTGGGCGAACAATAGAAATTGAGATAGCAGGAACTACAGGTGCTGGAGTCAGAGACAACAAAGTGTGGAGCTGGAAGGACACAGCAGGCCAGACAGCATCAGAGGAACTGGAAAGTTGATGTTTCAGATCGGGACCCAACAATAGAAAGTAGTTTCCATTTCTCAGCACTAACATTCCTCAACTTGCTAAGCAGACATCCACAGAAAAAGAATAACAGGTAAGAAGTAACTGGAAAGCAATGTATTATTGCTGCAGCCCAGTGCTTTATGGATACCATTTGTCAGTGTAAATCATATCTCAGTATCTCATTTTATTGATGTTCTTACAGCAAACTTAATTTGCAAGACTGACTAACTTTCCCTGCTCAAAATTATATTGTGGTGATTTCACATTTGACAGCTTTAACCACCGAATCATCCATGGACTGAACTGTATTGTTTTATGTCAATGTTCTTTTCCTACTTCTAATTTACTTTTGACTGATAGTCAAACCTACCCATGTAGAATGAGTGTTTTAATGGCTAACAAGGAAGCACACTGGTTGAAAGGTAGAATGCAGCAGATGCTGGAAATCTGAAATGAAAGCGGAAAATACTGGAAATAGCCAGTCAGGAAACATTTGAACAGATTGAACTGATGGAACATCATCAACCTCTGTTTCTCTCCCCATAAATGCTGCCTGAAATGTTAAATTGTTCCAACATTTTTTTCTTTTTGTTTAGTTCAGCACACACTCTCTGCAAAACAATCTGAGGAACGAACATCTGTTTGGAGACAAATCCCAATAAAAATAAAACCAAATGTCTGACCAAATTCTTTGCAAGCGGACCATCCACAAAGTAGCTGGAAATGTTAAGAAGTGTCTTAAAGGCCTTACCATTGATGAGGCAAAAGCAGAAGACTCCTGCCTTTGATTTTGATGTTTTGAATTTATCTTTCCAGCTGTTTGACAGATAAAACTTCAGTCAATTATGGAACTAAGTATTGATGCGCAGAATTGCTGGCAGATTTAGAGGAAATGTCACAGGTAAACTGGCCCTTTCCTGTAACAATAACGATAAACATTGAAATGAATTTCACTGTCACTTTACAGTCACAACATGAGGACCAATCAGCCTGTTAGATATCCTTGTAGAAAATCAAGTATTGCCTACATTGGTCAATGAAATCAATATTTATCTCACCTTGTCTTATAACCTCTTCAAACTGTGTCCTGCTTTGTCCTTCAAATTAGTTGTTCATTTTTCTTTAAACAAAAGGTGACTGTAATTGTTCTCCCACTATTGATCACCAATCCAGTATTGGTGAAATGTACGAGAGCTTCATGTCACTGTGTTCGCCAAATAAGGAATGACATGGATGCATCTGGTAACTGCATCTTCATAATAAGGCTACTTTTACAGAATAGAGTTGGAGAATGTAAACTTAATGATTCAAACACAATTTAACTCATTGTCAGACGGGAAAGCAGCACAATTCTAAAAGTGCCCTTGCTGACAACAACGTATATTTTTATACTGCCATTAATGTATTAAAATGTGAACGTGTTTCACGGGAACATTGTAAAAAAATCAGATTTGACACTAAATGACACAATGTGATATTGGGACATAGAATCTCTACAGTGTGGAAGCAGGCCATTTGGCCCATCAGTCCACACTGACCCTCCCAAGAGCATCCCACTCAGATCCACCCCTACCCTGTAACCCTGCATATCCCATAGCTAATTCACCTACCCTGCACATCCCTGGACACTATATGCAATTTAGCATGGGAAATCCACCTACCCTGCACATCTTTGGACTGTGGAAGCAAACCGGAGTATCCGGGAGCAAACCCACGCAGATACAGGGCGAACGTGCAAACTTCACACAGAAAGTTGCCGAAGTTTGGAATCGAACTGGGTCACTGGCAGTGTGAGGCAACAGAACTAACCACTGAGTCACAATGCCACCCTAAGACATCGTGCCAACAGTTAGGAGTGAGATTCTAAGGATCAGTGCTGCCAGCATTGGCGCAATTAAAATTGGGGACACATAAATTTGGGGCGGCACGGTGGCTCACTGGTTAACACTGCTGCCTCACAGCGCCAGGGGCCCGGGTTCAGCTCCAGCCTCGGGCGACTGTCTGTGTGGAGTTTGCACATTCTCCCCATGTCTGCGTGGGTTTCCTCCAGGTGCTCCGGTTTCCTCCCACGGTCCAAAGATGTGCAGGCTAGATGGGTTGGCTATGCTACATTGCCTGTGGTATTCAGGGATGTTTAGGTTAGGTGGGTTAAAGGGGGTGGCCATGAGTACCCGCATGGGCCTAAGCTATGCCTGCCTCTTTGTAGGTTACGTGGAACAATCCCTCTTCCGTACCTACACTGGCCCTAAACCCCACCTCTTCCTCCGTTACATTGATGACTGTATCGGCGCCGCCTCGTGCTCCCACGAGGAGCTCGAACAGTTCATCCACTTCACCAACACCTTCCACCCCAACCTTAAGTTCACCTGGACCATCTCTGATACCTCTCTCTCCTTCCTGGGCCTCTCTGTCTCCATCTCGGGCAACCACCTAGAAACCGATATCCATTTCAAGCCCACCAACTCCCACAGCTACCTAGAATACACCTCCTCTCACCCACCTTCCTGCAAAAATGTCATCCCCTATCCCCAATTCCTTTGCCTCCGCCGCATCTGCTCCCAGGATGAGGCATTCCACTCCCGTCATCTCAGATGTCCCCGTTTTTCAAGGACCGCAAATTCCCCCCCTCAGTGGTCGAGAACACCCTCGACCGTGTCTCCCGCATTTCCTGCAACTCATCCCTCACACCTCCTCCCTGCAATAACAACCAAAACAGAATCCTCCTCATTCTCACATACCACCCCACCAACCTCCGCGTCCAACGCACCATCCTCCGACACTTCCGCCATCTGCAATCTGACCCCACCACCAAGGACATTTTTCCCTCACCACCCTTATCTGCTTTCTGGAGGGACCACTCTCTCCGTGACTGCCTTGTCCGCTCCACACTCCCCTCCAGCCCCACCACACCCAGCACTTTTCCCTGCAACCGCAGGAAGTGCTACACCTGC
>NW_025972818.1:5693-9464 GCF_021869965.1 Rhincodon typus
TTGTGGCCTCCTCTACATCGGGGAAACCAAGCGGAGGCTTTGGGACCGCTTTGCAGAACACCTACGCTCGGTTCGCACTAAACAACTGCACCTCCCAGTTGCGAACCATTTCAACTCCCCCTCCCATTCCTCAATGACATGTCCATCCTGGGCCTCCTGCAGTGCCACAACGATGCCACCCGAAGGTTGCAGGAACAGCAACTCATATTCCGCTTGAGAACCCTGCAGCCCAATGGTATCAATGTGGACATCACAAGCTTCAGAATCTCCCCTCCCCCTACCACATCCCAAAACCAGCATAGCTCGTCCCCGCCTCCCTGACCTGTCCTTCCTCCCACCTATCCCCTCCTCCCACATCAAGCCCCACCCCCATCTCCTACCTACTAACCTCATCCCGCCCCCTTGACCAGTCCGTCCTCCCTGGACTGACCTATCTCCTCCCTGCCTCCCCACCTACACTCACCTTTACTGGCTCCATCCCCGCCTCTTTGACCTGTCTGTCTCCTCTCCACCTATTTTCTCCTCTATCCATCTTCTATCCGCCTCCCCCTCTCTCCCAGTTTATTTCAGAACCCCCTTCCCCTCCCCCGTTTCTGAAGAAGGGTCTAGGCCCGAAACGTCAGCCTTCCTTCTCCTCTGATGCTGCTTGGCCTGCTGTGTTCATCCAGCTCTACACCTTGTTATCTGATAGTTTTTTGAGCCTGTAGATAATTTAGCAACATAGCCACATGACCAACATGTGCCACACCAACGTGCATGTCGAGATCATTAGTTTAGTTTAGCAAACAAGGGTGGAACCATCATTGTTAAAGCATAGAAAAGGGCACATAGGGAAAAGAAACAAAATTGCATAGAAACCAAGGGCTTTTCAATACCTCAGATGATGAAGGAGCACGATGTGGTCCTGAAGCTATGAAATTTCACATCTGCCACTCCAGTGATTGAAACATAGTTACATTTCAGAAGTTTTAATTTAAACTACACACAACATCTATTATTCAAACTGATAACTTTCTCAGTTTGACGGTGAAGAAAAATGCAATAAAAAATGGAGGCATGAGAAACAAATGAATTTGCAATTATATTTTCCATTATTTTATATACTGGTATATATCAAGCCTAGACAAAATATATACACTCTTCAATCAATATGCTATTGAACTTTTTTTTATTTTAACATAGAACACGCTATCTCACAGCTCTGGTGTGATTATTTCATAGTTTCCTACAGTGCAGCAGACACCTGGATTTTCAGTTCATAGAATCATAGAAGCCCTACAGTGTGGAAACAGACCCTTCGGCCCAACAAATCCACGCCGAACTTCGGAGCATCCCACCCAGACCCATCCCCTTGTAGCCCACCTAATCTACACATCCCTAAACACTACGGGCAATTTAGCATGGCCAACCCACCTAGCCTGCACATCTTTGGACTGTGGGAGGAAACTGGAGCACCCGGAGGAAACCCACGCAGACACAGGGAGAATGTGCAAACCCCACACAGACAGTCGCCCGACGCTGGAATCGAACCCGGGTCCCTGGCGCTGTGAGACAGCAGTGCTAATCACTGAGGCACCGTGCCACCCCAAAAGAAGCAAGACTGACCAGACGAGCACGCAAGGGAGCTCCATCTGCCTCAAAGCAGAAGCAATTTGTTCGTAAGTTAGGAGTAAACACATCTATTTCTGCCTGGTTCCGAACCGGGGACTTTTCACGCGTGAGGCAAACGTGATAACCACTACACTACAGTTTAAGAGGCAGCAGGACAACGGAGTTGAGGCTGAGCTTTGACCTTACCGAATGATAGAGCAAGCTCAAGGGGTCAAATAACCTATTCCTACTCCGATATAAGTATGTAAAAACATGATATTTTGTCTTGTGCTCGAGACATTGTTTAAATTTTGGGTAATAAAAGTGTTAAAAAACAAAATCATTTATAAACAAAACATTCCTTTGTTATCTAATAAAAGCTTAACACTGGACACAAGTTTAGGAGGTACAAGTGGATTGATCTCACAGTTACACCATCCAGGATGGTGCTTGATCAATGTTCCTACCACTTTACGCAATATCCATTTCATTCACCAACAGAAAACCTGTGACTACAGTGTGAAAGCCTCAGTATTGTTACTTAGATTCAAACACATGTCCTGGATGTAGGTTATAAACAGAGCTCTTTAATTCCACAGCCAACAAATCTTTCCGAACATTAATTGCGAATAGGCTGTTAAGCTTTTCCATTGACATTCAAAGCTGAATATCCAGATTAACCAGGATATTGTTGAGGGCTTAACTCCTGATCACCATTCAACCAGGTAGCTGGTGGAGATCCTATTGCTCATTTCCCATGATCATTTGAACTACACTACCTTGTCTCCTGAACCCAAAGGAATCTTCCTGTCCTCCTGGCTTCTCGGACCAGGGCTACTATCCAGACAGTCCACCTAGGACTCCTGCAGCTGTTTGTCCTTCTAACTTCCACCTCCCAGTTATCGAGTCATAGAATCCCTACAGTGTAGAAAGAGGCCATTGGCCCATTGAGTTTGCACCAACACTCCAAAGAGAATTCCACCCTGCCCCAGCCCTCCACATAATCCCCATAGCCCCACATTTCCCATGGCCAATCCACCTAACCTGCACATCTTCGGATTGTGGGAGAAAACCAGAGCACCCAGAGGAAACCCATAGAGAACATGCAAACTCCACACAGGCCTGGAATTGAACCGAGGTCCCCGGCACCATGAGGCAGTAGTGCTAACCATTAAGCTACCCAATATCAGTTGTTGAATCATTTTTGTTGCATTGGCTCCTCAAGGCAGCAATATTGTAGTTATAGATTCCCCACAGCATGGAAGCAGGCCATTTGACCCATCAAGTCCACACCAACACTCCGAAAAGCATCCCACTCAGATCCAACCCCCACCCTGTCCTTGTAGCCCTGCACTTCCCATGGCCAGTCCACCTAACCTGCACATCCCTGGAACTACGGGGCAATTTAGCACAGCCAATCCACATCTTTGGAGTGTAGGAGGAAATCAGAGCACCCGGAGTAGATCCACACAGAATGTACAAACTCCATACAAACTGTCCCCTGAGGCTGGAATCGAACCCGGGTCCCTGGTACTGTGAGGCAGCAGTGCTAACCTCTGAACCACTGTGCCACCCAATATAGTAATTTGCTGTTGCTCATTGTTGCTGACTTCACTCTTTCTCTCACTCTGAGAGCCAGACTCTGTCTTCTTTTTTAAATTATTCTTTGTAACCAACATCTTTTGATGAGGATCAAGGGTAAGTAAGTTGCTTCCTGCATACCTTGATGGATACAGCCTCCCAAACTTTCCTCCTTCTCCATCATTGATCAGTTTGCTCTTCTCTGTGTCCCCTTACTTGTTCTCCCTATCAAATTACAGCCCAAAGGGAATGGGAGCGAACAGCACTCATGACTGAGAGAAAGTGATCTGGTCAGACCCACTGGAATCAAAGTTGAGGCTTTTACAGCATGCAACACCATACCCTTTCAATGCACTAACTTCAAGCAGAAACTAGCAGACACTTCTAACAAGGTGCAGGGCTGGATGAACACAGCAGGCCAAGCAGCATCATAGGAGCAGAGAGGCTGACGTTTCGGGCCTAGACCCTTCATCAGAAAAGGGGGAGGGGAAGGGGGTTTTGAAATAAATAGGGAGAGAGTGGGAGGCGGATAGAAGAGGGATAGAGGAGAGGATAGGTGGAGAAGAAACAAACAGGTCGAAGAGGCGGGGATGGGGCCAG
>NW_025972819.1:0-9464 GCF_021869965.1 Rhincodon typus
CTCTACACCTTGTTTTCTCTATGGGTGAATTAATGCAGTGTGTTGGCTGCAAGGAAGCTAGCACATGATGTAGGTGTTAGAATGATGCCCAAGTGTGCTGTAGAACAAGATGGACCATCACATCAATCCCAACTGACAAGGTGGGTGCGTGTCTGTGTGGTAAAGAGCACCTCAATGCGATAAGTCTGATAGCTTTGGGCTCTGGCTGAAGCAGTAATGCGTTAACAGGTGCAGTAGGACATGGAAGCCGACAGCATGCAGTTAGCTGCTTTGTGAGCGAGCACTGAAGTGCAGCCTGGTCCAGAACATCAGGTGGGTGTCTGTCTGCACACAGAGTGCTCTAGCTGTAGTCTGTCAATGCTAGTTGCTGGAGCACTCCAATGAGCAGTTGCTGTTCCAAGTTGCTTTTCCTTGGCTCATTTTGGAGCTGGAGAGAGACTTGGAGGTGGAGAAAAGAGCGTTCATTACCCTATCAGTCCACTTTGTTTTGTCTCCTTTGTGGATCGAGTCCTGCTGTTGGTGCATGGTTCCATTGTGGACTTGGGGGTTTGTGTCACTGTTTCATTTGAAAGCTGGATAGCTGTAGGCAACTTTCCATCTCCAATATACATGGTTATCTTGCAGGGGAGAGTAAAACTAGGGATGGCAATTTCTTGACTCCCGAGTTTCAGACCCTTGTGACTAAAATGGCGATTGCGATGCGGCTGGTTTTCTATATTTTGTTGTCAGGTGAACCTCAGCTACTTTTAAATCTGTGGAAGTCTCAGGTATAACAAACAAATGATGAAAACTAAATACTGATAAGTCCATTTTCACTATGATCGTAACAATAAATTGTTTTAATAGTGAGTAAAGAAAGGAAGGATCTGTAATGGCCATCCCATCCTAGCTCACCAATTTCCTTCCACATACCCCATCCTGTGATCCTTTCTGGAAACAACACGGACAGGAAAATCTACACAATAACTGAGAGCATACCACAATGTCAATACCTGCCTCTAACTCATTATGTCAAAGGGTTGACTATAACTGCTCCTAGACAGGGGGTTTTAATGAAATCAGTGAATAAAGGACATTCCAAGATCCCACTTCAACTAATCAATCGTTCCCTTTTGTTCATCGCCCTTCTGAGTTAATTTAAGTAGAAGGTACCTTAATCATCATTGCAGCCAGTCAGTCTTGGAAACTTAGAACAGCGGATGTTGTTTTTAAAATGGTTAGAAAAAATGGCATATTCACAACTGTCGGAGAAAGAAAATTGCCCATTCACAGACACGCAGGAAATATGATTAGAGCAAGGCAGCTAAAACTACTAAAACAGAACAGCTGGCCACACAAGAATAAAACCGATAAAAGATGGATAATATGGAAAGCATTAAGAATTTTCCTTTACAGTAGGTGGCTTTTGGGAAAAAAATTCTACTGCATTATTAATAGGTGCAAAAAAATCAGGTGCCAACAAGCAAAGTTGGCATTAGATAAGCATCATTAAAGGGTCACCACAGGGAAAGAAGATAGTTTGAGAACTGAAAGAGGATCTGAGAGACAGAAACAGGAATATTTAGGTCATACTGCAGTTGCCAGTTTCCAGTGACTAACAGGGAGCCTCACCCAGTCCCAAGAGCCACGAATGTAAAAGGAAAAACTGCAAAGCTAACAACGAGCTTTTTTTTCATGGGGAGGCCGATTTTGTTTCTGAAGTCAGCTGGGATCGCCCACTTGAGAATCTCACCAGAAACTAACAATGCTGGAATAGGATTTCATTCAAACTTGCAAGAACATTGATCAAGAAACAGTGTCCCCTTTTATGGAAGCTAACGCTGCGCGCATTAGTCTGGAAATTTCTGAGCAATGCCATCATGTGAAAGCTGAATAATACTTCATAAAAGTTCCTCTCTCTCTCTCATTTTAATAGAGACATTCAAAATGTGGGGGAGTTCCAGAATGTCGCAGGAGCAAACCCAAACAATCGATTAACAATGAGTGGGTGGGGAAGAGTGGGATGATTTTTTTAAAGCTTTAATCTCAATGTTTAGATGAAGGTACAGTCCTCACCCATTATTATAATGAGATGGAGTGATTAATTCATTTAAAATTCAGAATTTCATAAAAATGGTAAAAAGCACGTGGAGTTCTTGTAGAATAACATCACTTGCGGTAATCCCTAAACTAGTTTGTGGGCCTTTGTCTTTAACATTCAGATATTAAATCAGGCAATATTCATTTACAGACCAAATTGCAACTTTGGTAGGAACACAAAACAAGAGGAAAACTGGCCAGGGTATATGACCAGCAACCAATGGCTGCCATGTGCTTTGTTCTCCTGAAGTGGAATTTCATGGCCACAGATGTTACAATATTCTAACCAACAAATGGTGTCCCCACGAAGTGGAGCTCTGGGCTGTCAGGATACTTTCAGTTTTATGACATTGCACAAAACCTCGGATGGGGAATGGACAGAGTATCAGTCTTCCATTTGCCTCTCCTTATACCAAGCAGCATATCTGAAATTCCCTGGGAATTACAACCATTGCACTGTTGCTAACTCTCAGTGGAACTCTTGACTGGCGACAGCTACTTTAATAAGTTATTTCACCAAAAGAAAAATGTCCTTAGAGCACACAGACAGCAAATAAACTGCTAGCAAATTTATTTTAGTGGCTGTCACTAACAGCCCAAACTCTCTTTTCTCACACTCCCATCTGCCACAATTTTCATGGTGTGCATGTTGTGTGTATGGAATGAGCTGCCAGAGGAAGTGGTGGTGGTGGGTACAATTACAACATTTAGAAGGCATCTGGATGGGTACATGAATAGGAAGGGTTTACCGGGATATGGGCCAAATGCTGGCAAATGGGACTAGATTAATTTAGGATATCTGGTCGGCATGGACGAGTTGGAATGAAGGGTTTGTTTCCATGCTGTACAACTCGGACTCTGTGACTCTAGATTGTTAAATTTACTGTTAGCCCACACCTTTACAGGAAGTAGCACAGGGTCATATCTGGTGGCAGCCCTTATAGAAAGGCTGAAATGTCTATGTTTTTAACTTTTGACTTATTTTGCTAAATTATACCTGTACTACCTATATCTGTAGTGCAGTACAATTTTTTTCTTTATTTTCTCTATCTTTTGTACCTAAGATTTGTCCCAAGATGGCACCATGTTGGTGACATTGTACACTTTCTATTGTACTCTTTGCAACTTGAGTGCGCATGACAATAAACCTAATTGTAAACCTCAACAAGCACGTTTGAAGTGGGCTCGCTGTCAAATTTCCTTGGAAAAGTTTCCGGAGATTCCGCTGCACTTTATTCACGAGCTCCCTCAAACTGTACAGGTTGTGCCAGACAATTCTCAAGAGGGGATTTTGTTGCATTTTTGCGAGATTTTCAGAAAGACATGTTCTAGCATAAAAGGTTATTCCTTATTCCCTGGACAGTCTGTGTGTCAGATGATTCTGAATATATTATGCAATGGTAATAAGCAAACATGGATCTCAAATTATACGCAAGTCTGAGATGTCTTATGAGGACTGTTAATAAATTTGCAAAAAGCAGTCTCAATAGGAACCAGAATCTCTGGTATATATTATGTCGGTTAACATAGAAAAACAAATCTATTCTTTATAATTACTTCCAAAGCATCATAACACTCTGTTACACTTAATTCACAAAGTTATGAATTGAGATGGGAAATGCTGTGCTGTTGGACCATTACATGTGCTGTGTTTATTCTCACAAGCAGGTGCAGGAACAGGCCGAACAGCCCTTTAGGCCCGCTCTACCATTTGATAGGACCATAGATCTTCAAATTGCTTTTTCAACTCATTTTTGTTCGTTGTAGACCTCCACTCCCTTATCAATCAAAAATCTAACGGTGAAGCCTTGTATGTATTCAATGACGCAGCCTCCACTGCTCTCCAAGGAAGAGAGTTCCAAACATCAATGACTAAGAAATATTTCCTCATCCCAGTCTTAATTGGGAGCTCTCTAATTTTTAAACTCTGACCTCTGGCTCTAGATTTCTCTCGAGGAAGAATCCACTCAAAACCCTTCCCATTGAGCCGCTTCAGAATCATTTATGCTTCACTGAGACATTATCTCATTCTTCTAAAACCATTAGGGAGAGATCCAACTTGCTCAACCCTTCTTTATCAGACAACTTCTTCACTCCAAGAATCTGTCAAATGAACCTTCCCTGTTTATAGCGTCATAGAGTCACACAGCACGGAAACAGACTCATCGGTCCAACTAGTCCATGCTGACCATGTTCTCAAACTAAACTAGTCCCATATCCCTGCAAACCTTTCCTATTCATGAACTTATCCAAATGTCTTTTAAACGTTGTAACTGTACCTGCATCCACCACTTTCTCAGGCAGTTCATTCCACACGTGAACCACTCTGTAAACAAAAAAGTTGCCCCATGTCTTTTTTAAATATTTCTCTCTTCATCTTAAAGACACGCCGCCTAGTTTAGAACTCCCCCACCCTAAGGAAAAGACCTTTGTAATTCACCTAACTATGCCTCTCATGATTTTATAAAACTCTATACACCCCCAACCTCCAACGCTCCAGTGAAAAAAAAAGTCCCAGCCTTCCAGTCTATTTTTCAATCACAAAGCCTTCATTCCCGGTAATATCCTGGTAAATCTTTTCTGTACCCTTTCCAGTTTAATGATATTCTTCTTATAGCAGGACGACTAGAACTGGGCACAGTACTCCAGAAGAGGTCTCGGCAACATCTGTAAAACCTCAACGTGACGTCCCAACTCCTATACTCAAAGGTAGCAATGAAGGCAAGCGTGATAAACACCTTGACCACCCTGTCTATATGTGATGCGAATTTCACTGAATTATGTATTATTGTGTGTTAATTGCTTCCTGTGCAATTATATTTCTCAAGTCAGTCAGTGAAATACCGGCCCAAAGCCAACGGCCAGGACTAAAGTACAAAGATCCAAAATTGCCGCGAACACAAAATGGGATCGAATTGATTTTATTTTTTTTGACAGGTCCACTTCAACTAGAACTGCATTTAAAAATTCAGCACAGCCAGGCTGACTACCAGTCCACCAACTTGACTCACTATTACAGTTCGGAGAAAAGAATGTGGTTTAAGCAGGAGTAGTATAATCCCACCAAGAACATTACCTATGTAAGCATTTCGCTGCAAACACACAGGATTGCAATAAACATAACAATCTTTCAGGAGCTCTGTTGGACTTTTGCCCAAAATCAGAGCACTTTAGGCTATTTTGAAAATCCACTGAGTCATGCAGAGCATGGGTGTATGACGACACATTGGGCAGAGCTTTCAGCACTTTTGCAGTCTTGTCATACGAGCAGTGTTAGCGACCTAAAAATGCTGGAAATCTGAAACACAAACAGAAATTGCTGGAAAATCTCAGCATCTGTGGAGAGAAATCAGTTAACATTTTGGGTCCAGTGACCCCTCGTCAGACCTCTAAGTAGAAAGGAGAATACGGTATTTTGTGGTCAGAATTTAGGAAACTAGGTAGGAAATTAGCAAGAAGCATGTCAAATTAGTAATCACCACAGAACCACACAAGGACATAGAAATAGGAGGATAGAACAAATGAACAAATGGTGAGTGTGAAGACAAGAGAGATTCAGTTTCTTTGGACATTTAGCTCAGTTTTAAGGGATCTGGGATCTGGGCTGATTGCACCTAAACAGAGCTGGGACTTCCTTGTAGGACAATTTGCTATTGCTACTGGGAGAAAACTTAAATCAAACTTGGTAGATGTGGGAACAATGAGATAATACTGAAGGAGGATACAAAGAACATTGAGAGAGACTGATAGCCCTCAAGTAGGAAATAGTGTATTAGCTGGCTCAGCAAGATGGAACAAAATAAACTCTAAATTTTGAGAGTCTGTGGACTGTGGTTAATAAGATTAGTGGATTACAAGTGCAGACTACCATGTGGAAACTATGTTGTGGCGATAACAAAAACCTGGCTCAAAGGAGAACAGGATTGGGTATTAATGAATGTTTCTAGATACAAGGTATCCAGGGCAAAGATGAAAGGAAGGGGGAGTGACAGCATTGACCAAGGACAGTATTCCATTACTGGAGAGAGGGGATGTTCCATAGAGGTGAAAGACAAATTTGATTTGCTTAGAGCGGAGGAATAAAAAGTTGTAAGTTGATGTAGTCTGTAGGTCAGCAACTACATAAAGACACAGAGAAACAAAGTTGTAAAGGAATTGCAAGGCAAAAAACACAATGATTATAATTGGGGATTGTTATTATCACAATAAAGCTGGGAGAGAAGTAATGTAAAAGGAAGGGAGGGACAGAGTTTCTAGCATGTGTTCAGGAAAATTTTCTATATCATTGTGTTCCCAGGCCAGTGAGGAAAAGTCGCATTACTTGACAAGATCCTTAGAATTACAATGGATCTTGTGTCAAATCAAGAATATTTAGGTGACATGGATCATTATCATAGAATCCCTACAGTGTGCAAGCAGGCCATTCGGCCCATTGAGTCACACTGACCCTCTGAAGGCCATCCCAACCCCCCCACCCTGTAACCCTCCATTTACCATGACTAATCCACTTAGCCTGGAGACTATGGGCAGTTTAGCATGGCCAATCCACCTGCACATCTTTGGAGGAAACTCTAGCTGTCTGTATCTCTCTCTCTGTTCAGAGATTAGTAGAAAAACAAACAAGTAAGAGAAGAAAAAAAATGTGAGAAGAGATTGGCAGCTATCAGACAACAGAATGAAAACATCTTCTATGGGCAGATCAATAATATAAATGGTAAGAGGAGGAGTAGGGACCAAACACACAAAAGTTTTAAATTAATATTTCTTATTTAACCTTACCAAGAAGTATGTTGGTGCACAGGTCAAGGTGAAAGAGGAGGTAATTATATCCCAGAATGGACTGACATTGGTGATGTAAAGATGGGCATCCCCCAGCTAAATGGCAACATAATTAACTACCACGTAGCCCATGGCATTCGACACACACTCAACATCAGCTGCGACTGAAATATGATGATCTGTACAATGTTGTGCTTAATTCGTCTTCTCACTTGCAAATCAAGCACAACAGATAAATGGACGACTATAGGAAGGGGTGCAGTCAATGCAGGATGGAGGGTGTTGTATTTAAATGCACAAACAGTATACAAAACAAGGTAAATGAGTTTGTAGCACAGACTGAAACTGACTGGTACAACATAATGGATGTCCCAGAGATGTGGCTGCAATGTGATCACGGCTGGGAATTAAATATTCAAGGATACAGGTCCTATTGAAAGGACGGGCGTGGGGGGGTTGGGAGGCTTATTAGTAAGAAATGAAACTAAATTGAAAGCAAGAAGTGACAGAGTTGAAAGAATCTGTGTGCGTACAGTTGAGGAATGGCAAAGGGGAAAAAAAAACCCTGATGGGTTCTGTGCAGGCCTTTGAACAGTAGTCGGGATGTGGGGAAGAAAATAAATCAAGAGATAAAAAAGGCATGTAAGAAAGGCTCTATTACAATAATCATGGAGCACTTCAATACGCAGGCCGACTGGGGAAAAATCAGATTGGGAGCACATCTCAACAAAGGGAATTTGTGGAATGTTTAAGAGATGGTTTTTGTGGAGCAGCTTGTGGTACAGCCCTCAAGGGAACAGGCAGTTATGGATTTGGATTGGTATATTGAGGTAGACCTGATTAGCGAGCTGAAGGTGAAGGGTGGCTCAGTGATTAGCACTGCCGCCTCTCAGCGCCAGGGACCCGGGTTCGATTCCACCCTCGGGCGACTGTCTGTGTGGGGTTTCCACATTCTCCCAGTGTCTGCGTGGGTTTCCTCCCACAGTTCAAAGATGTGCAGGCTAGGTGGATTGGCCATGCTAAATTACCCTTAGTCTTCAGGGATGTGTAGGTGAAGGGGATGGGTCTGGGTGGGATGTTCCCAGGGTCGGTGTGGACTTGCTGGGCCAAAGGGCCTGTTTCCACACGGTAGAGATTCTAAGAAATTCTACGAACTCCTCAGGGGCAGTGACCATAACATGGGAGAATTCTCCGTGCAGTTTGAGGGAGAGAAGCTGGAATCAGATGTAAAGATATTACAGAGATAGTAGGAACTGTAGGTAGGTCTAGGCCCAAAACGTCAGTCTTCCTGCTCCACCGATGCTGGGTCTAGGCCCGAAACGTCAGCCTTCCTGCTCCTCTGATGCTGCTTGGCCTGTTGTGTTCATCCAGCTCTACACCTTGTTATCTAAAGATATTATAATGAGTAAAGGTAACTACAGAGACATGAGGGAGGAGCTGCCTAGAATTATTGGAAGGGCAGTCTGGTGGGTACAGCAGCAATGGCAAGAGCCTCTGTAATTCAAAAGGCAAAGCAGAAATTCCTCCCAAGGAGGAAGAAACATACTAAGAGGAGGTCGAGTCAACCATGGCTGACAGCATAAAAGCAAAAGAAAACACATACAATGTGGTGAAGGTAGAGGATCGGGAAGCCTTTAAAAACCAGCAGAGGGCAACTTTTAAAATAAAAGCAACAAAGGGGACAGTAGATTAAATACCAGAGTAAGATATCCAGTAACATAAAAGAAGATTGCAGGAGTTTTTTTTAAGATAATATATAAAAGCTAAGAGAGAGAGGCAAGAGCGGACATTGGACCACTGGAAAAATGAGGCTAGAAAAATAGTAATGGCAATGAAGAAATGGCGGAGGAACTGAATAGGTACTTTACATCAGTTTTCACAGCAGAAGACATCAACAACGTACCAGAACTCCAAAGAGTCAGGGGCAGAGGTGAGTGAAATGGCCATCACTAAGGAGAACGTGCTACGGAAACTGAAAGGTCTGAAGGTGGGTAAATCACCCAGACCAGATGGACTACACCCTAGAGTTCTGAAGGAGGTAGCTGAGGAGATTGTAGAGGCATTATTGGTTATCTTTCAGGAATCACTGGAGTCAGGGAGGGTCCCAGAGGACTGGAAAATGGCTAATGGAACACCCTTGTTTAAGAAGGGAGGAAGGCAGGAAACAGGAAACTACAGGCCAGTTAGCCTGGCCCCTAAGATTTTGGTAATATTTAAGAATCCATCTCTAAGGATGCGATTGAGGAGTACTTGGAAGTAAGGTAAAATAGGGCTGAGTCAGTACAGCTTCATCAAGAGAAGGTCATGCCTGACAAATCTGTTAGAATTCTTTTAGAAAGTAATGAGCAAGTTAGACAAAGGTGAGCCAGTAGATGTGATCTATTTGCATTTCCAGAAGGCCTTTAACAAGGTGACACACAGGAGGCTGCTAAATAAGATAACAGCCGATAGCGTTAGGGGCAAGGTGCTGGCATGGATAGAGGATTGGCTGACTGGCAAAAGGCAGAGAGCGAGGATAAAGGGGCCTTTTTCAGGAATGGCAGCCGGTGATTACTGGAGTCCCGCAGGGGTCAGTGTTGGGACCTCAACAATTCACGTTATACATT
>NW_025972820.1:0-2578 GCF_021869965.1 Rhincodon typus
CCCCCCCCCCCCACTCTGTGTCCTTTTCACTGCGTTCCCCACAGCTTGCCCTGTGTACTGTACCACTGTCAATTTCTAAACCCCACTCACCACACACAACGTTGGCTCTCCATCTCAGCCCAGTCCCTTGTCCTTTCCAAAGGGAGCCTCGCAGCTTTCTCCCACCCTGAGCCTCCACGTGACTCCATTCTCGTTCCCCCACCACTCCCCCGCCTCGGCATTGATCCCGATTCCCGGCTGCCCGCTCGCGGATTTGGCTCACCATCTGCTCAAAGTCAAGCTGCCTCTTCTGAGCATCCTGCTGTAAACCCTCCAGGCTACGGCGCTGAACCAAGTTCTGCGCTCGGGCTGCCTTCTGTCGC
Organism: Rhincodon typus; assembly: GCF_021869965.1. Taxonomy (NCBI): domain Eukaryota; kingdom Metazoa; phylum Chordata; class Chondrichthyes; order Orectolobiformes; family Rhincodontidae; genus Rhincodon; species Rhincodon typus. The sequence goes on from NW_025972820.1 coordinate 363, forward strand.
TTTGCCTGCTCCTCCATCTGTGGGCAGAGGGGAGGCAGACAGCAAGAGGGAGTCAGCAAAATTCGAGAGGGAGGTGTGGAGACAGAGAGAGAGAGAGAGAGAGAGAGAGAGAGACAGAGAGAGTGAGTGTTGGGAGAACGCTAGAGAGAGAGGGACACAGAGAGGTGAGAGAGGCTGGCAGACAGACACATCCAGAGAGAGAGAGAGCGAGAGACACAGCAATAGAGCAAAGAAAGCAGGACAGGGAGACACACAGATAGTGGGAGCGTCTGTGTGGGGGGGGGAGGGGAGATAGAGAAAGAGAGAGAGAGATACAGAAAGAGCAACAGTAATAAGGCAGAGAAAGCAGGACAGGGAGACACAGAAAGTGGGAGGGTCTGTGGGGAGGTGCGGAGAGGAGAGAGAGAGAAAGCGAGAGAGAGATACAGAAAGAGGGACAGTAATAGGGCAGAGAAAGCAGGACAGGGAGACACACAGATAGTGGGATAGTGTGTGGGAGAGGGGGGAACACAGGGAGGTGGGGGGGGAGGGAGAGAGAGAGACAGAAACAGGGAGAGAAACAAAGAGAGATAAATGCACAAACAGGAAGTGACACATGAGAGACAGAGAGACAGAGACAGACAGACGGAGAAGGAGGAGGAGGAGAGAGAGAGACAGAGGAGAAAAGAGATGCAGAGAGAAAGAGAGACAGAGTAAGGGGGAAGACAGATCGAGTGAGACAAATAGATAAGAGAGAACGAGGTAGGGGGAGAGAGAGAGACAGACAGACAGACAGAGAGATTGCAGGGAAGGAAGAACTATAGTTTGCAAAATATACCCAGCTGATCCTGTGGAGAGGCACTTTGGAGAGGGTGGGGGTGTTGTTAGGGAAAAAAGCACGGAGTGTGTCCTTTCTGGAGGGATGGGGTCCTCAGACCCTTTGAGTGTAGGAGTTGGGCACGTCACGTTGAGGTTGTACAGGGATGTTGGTGAGGCCTCTTCTGGAGCACTGTGTCCAGTTCTGGTCACCCTGTTATAGGAAGGGTATTATTAAACTGGAGAGGGTTCGGGAGAGATTTACCAGGATGTTGCTTGGAATGGAAGGTTTGAGTTCTAAGGAGAGGCTGGGGCTATTTTCACTGGATTGTAGGAGGCTGAGGGGTGACCTTATAGAAGTTTATAAAATCATGAGGAGCATGGATAGGGTGAATGGCAGGTGTCTTTTCCCTAGGGTTGGGGATTTCAAGACCAGGAGACTTTTTTTAAGGTGAGAAGGGAAAGATTTAAAAAGGACGTGAGGGCCAATTTTTTTTTAAACATAGGGAGTGATCCTGGTGTGGGATGAACTTCCAGAGGAAGTGGTGGATGTGGGTTCAGATACAACGTTTAAAAGACATTTGGATAAGTATATGGATAGGAAAGTTTTGAAGGGATATGGGTCAGGAGCAGGCAAGTGCGGGACTAGTTTAGTTTAGGATTGTAGTCGGCATGGACTGGTTGGACTGAAGGGTCTGTCTCCGTGCTGTAAGACTCTGAGGGCACGAGGGGAAAGGACTGGCATCTGGAGTGCCGGGGGGGCGGGGTGCGACCTGCCAGTAGAGAGGGAGCAGAGTGGGGCAGGGGATTTATTATAACCACATTGTATAGGGGCACAATGCGAGGGGCTTCAGAGTGGTTGGGGGTTGTGGGTGGGGGGGGGTGCTGGGTGGAGAGGATCGGGGGGCGTGGTATCCAAACAACCCAGCACGGTGGTGCCAAGCTCAACCCTTGCCAAAAACGGAGACGAGTGGCACATGTTACCCATCTCGACAATCATCAGAACACACGCGCAAGAATGCCACGTTTCGCATCTGCACACCAATTTACACCGCAGCCGAGACGGGCTCTGATTGGCCGAGGGGCTTCCCGTGGGGACCTCATGGGAAACTGTCGGGGAATTCCAACAGAAAGAGGGCACCAGGCCCAATGGGGTTCCTCTCGTTTCCGAAGGAAGGGTTCTTGATGCAGGAGCGTCAGTGACCAGACGGGGAGACGATCGAGGGGGAACGGGGTAAAGAACCAGAGGGGGAAACGGATCGAGGGGGAACGGGAATAAAGAACCAGAGGGGGGAGACGGATCGAGGGGGGAACGGGATAAAGAACCAGAGGGGGTGACGGATCGATGGGGTAACAGGGTAAAGAACCAGAGAAGGAGACAGATCGAGGGGGAACGGGATAAAGAACCAGAGGGGGAGACG
>NW_025972820.1:2678-7322 GCF_021869965.1 Rhincodon typus
TGCTGCCAGGACATCCTCCCCCCAACTTCCCCCACCTTGACCTCTTGCGCCCATGACACCCTTTGACCTCAGATCTCGGCCACCGCCGCACCCTTTGACCTTGCACCCTGTGACACTTTTTTGCCCTTGGACCTCACACCCTTTCCCTTTGACCTTGCGTGGCATGACACCCGTTGACCTCTGACCTCGCAGGCCCATGACACCTCCTAACCTCGCTCCCCTTGACACCTGTTGACCTTGTGCGCCTTGACACCTTTTGACCTCGCGTGCCATGGGAGCCGCCCACGCCCTTTGACCTTGCACACCTTGACCCTCCTTGGCCTCCCACACATTGACGCGCGCCCTTTGGCCTCGAGTGCCACGGCACCCTTTGACCTCTGACCTCACGCACTGGAACGTCTTTGCCCTTGGCCTCTTGCCGCCCCCCGTGGCATTGACATTTGACCCTGATGGCAGAGACTTACTGGAAGTTGCTGGGGGCACCAATATCTGCCTTGGTCATCTTTTTCTTGCCTTTGCCCTTGTCTTTGCCCTTCTTCTTCTCGACGGGAGCAGGAGAGGGCAAGCCCCGATACCGGAATGATGTGATGTCCGGATTGGGAATGGCCATGGCAGACATCGGAAGCGATCCGCTCGGCTGCGGGAATCCAGGTCCTGGAAGGATGGAGTGGGTGGCGGAGCAAAACAGAGATGGAAGAGGGAGAGCAATCAAACACACGGCTAGCAGGAGCCATCACCCAATCCCGGGGAGCCGTCGTTCGCTCAACGCACCCGGGAACCCAAACCGGAACGCCCGATCCGGCTAGGAGATGCCGGCCCCTGTGGCTCGCTGCACATTCCTCCCCCTCACTTATACCCTGGAACCAGAGGGTGGGGGGAGACGGATCGAGGGGGAACGGGATAAGGAACCAGAGGGGGAGACGGATCGAGAGGAATTTTTTTTCACCTGAGCTGTTCTGATCTGGATCGAGCTGCCCGAAAGGATGCAGATTATATCGGAACTTTCCAAAAAAAGAGGGGTATCAGAGAAATACCCAAAGGGCAAAGATTCAGAGGGCTGTTGGATAGCGGTGGAAAGAGAGGAGAACTGAACGCTCCTTTAAAGACACCACCGTGAGCAGAGCAGCCTCCTCCTCCTGTGTTGGTGGATTCTCGGTACGACAGACTCACCCTTTGCTTCCGTTTCTCAGCCTCTCGATGGGCTCGCTCCTTAAAAACAGCAACGTTTGGTATTCCGGGATCTTTCTTCAACTGCTTCTGTCCTTGGCCCTTCAGGAATGGTAGAGAGAGAGAGAGAGAAACAAAGAAATAGAGAAAAACAGTGAACAGATTTGCCAGGTATGTGGTTAACCACCATGAGCCACTGCACATCAATGAATTCCAGCCCTCCCCCAACTATCAGCATCCTGGGGGTTACCATCTCCAACTAGAGAGAATCTAATCATCGCCCCCTTGACGTTCAATGGCGTTACCATTACTGAATCCAGCACCCCACCCCTCCACCGTCACTATCAACATCCTGGGGGTTCCCATTGATCAGAAACTGAGCTGGGACCCAGCCCCATATCAATACAGCGGCTACAAGAGCAGGTCAGAGGCTGGGAATCCTGCAGGGAGTAACTCCCTCCCCCCCAAAACCTGTCCCACCATCGACAAGGCACAAGGCAGTAGGGGGAGGGAACACTCCTCACTTGCCCTTGGAAAGGGGCAGCTCCGACAGCACTCGAGAAACTCGACACAGTCCAGGGCAAAGCAGCCACCACCCAACCCCCCTCCATCTGATCGACACGCTAACCCCCACCTTCAACACGTCCTTCCCTCCACCACTGCCGACGTAGCTGGGCGCATTAGGAATGCTCGGCTGAGCTCCAACAGCCCCCCCACCCCACACTGACACACTGCAGCAGCGTGTACCGTCTACAAGACACACCGCAGCGACTCGCTGGAACTCCTCCGACAGCACCTTCCAAACCCGCCCACCTCTACACCTCTGGAAGGACGAGGGGGCAGCAGACACAGGGGGGAAAGCACCAGCCCCTGCAAGTTCCCCCCCGGGCCCCCCCCCCACCGCCCCAACATCCCGACTGGGAACGTTCAGTGTCACCGGGGTCAGAAGCCTGGAACTCCCTCCCTAACAGGGGCACTGTGTGGGACGTCTCTACACCCTGAGGTGGGGCGGGGAATACAGCGGTTCAAGAAAATGGCTCACCACCACCTCAAGGAGGCAACTAGGGACGGGCCATAAATTCTGGCCTAACCCATGTCCCGTAAGGGCAGAAAAGAAAACAAAAGTGACTCCCGAGAGATCTCGTGTGACTCCAGACGATATGTGTGGCCTTTAAGACACAGTCTTAAAGAGACCCTTTGGCCCACCATCTGTGAGCTAGTCACCGAGCATTCACATATTCTAATTCCCATTTCCCAGCACGTAGTCTCATCTGCACTAGCATTCTAAGTGCTCTTCTGAAAACCTCCTCAAATGTCTTGGGGGGTTTCTGGTTCTCCTGACCTTACAGGCAGTGAGTTCCAGATCTCCACCACCCTCTGGGTGAAAACATCTTCCTCAAATCCCCTCTATTCCTCATCTTCCTTGCCTCAAATCTACATCCTTCTGGTTATTATTGCCTTTCGCTAAGGGGAAAGATTACTCTTCCCCCCCCCACCCCGCAGAACTTGATGTTGGGGTGCCGGTGTTGTACTGAGGTGGAGAAAGTCAGCAGTCATACAACACCAACAGGTCTAACTGAAGTCACAATAACACCTCGTTGAGGTCCTCTCCCCTCAGCCTACTAAGAAAAACAGCACCAGACTGTCCAGTCATTCCGAGTCACTATAACAGCTGCATTCCAGGCAACATTGTGGTTAATCTTCTCTGCTCTCCTCCCCCCCTCACCCTCCAGTGCGGGCACGTCCTTCCCATAGAAGCAGAGAACAGCAACTGCACACAGTCCTTCAGCTGGGGCCTGACAAGTCTTTCTACAACTCCGTCATAACCCTTATATTGGAAATCTTGCCCAATAAAAATATTGAAGTGGACCCTTGCTGACTTGCGAGACTCTCAGAGTCCTTGTGTGACCCTGTGTTCTCCCATGTAATCCCCTCCCCCCCCCCAGGTGTCAGTGCAATCACATGCCACCCATGTGACATTTGTCACCGAGCGGCGTGCGATCCTAAATGATCCTGAGGGACCGGTGATTCCACGTGACACTGGTTCCATGTGATCCACCCCCCCCCCGATGACATGCAAGACCCCGAGTGACCCCATGTCTAAGAATAAGGGGTAAGCTATTCACGGTTAGGGTCAGGAAGAATTTCTTCACTCAGACTTCTCAACTGCAGACAGCCAGTGGTGGGTGGGGGGGGGAGCTCATTAGATGTATTCAAGAGGGAGCTGGATGTGGCCCATGCGGCAGAAAGGATCAAGGAGTACGGGATGCTGAGAGTGCATGATCAAAGGGCCGAATGGCCTACTCCTGCACCCATTTTCTATGTGACCCCGAATCGCCTTTTTTAAATTCATTCAGAGAATGAGAGCGTCGCTGGCTGGCCCAGCAGCTATTGCCCAGAGGGCACTTAAGAGCAACCACATTGCTGTGGGTCTGGAGTCACGTGTAGTCCAGACCAGGCAAAAGATGGCAGATTTCCTTCCCCAGAGGACGTCCGCGAACCACAGCCTGACAATCAGCAATGGATTCATGGTCAGCATCAGAATCTCAATTCCAGTTCTTTCTATACAATACTGAATTTAAATCCCACCATGTGCTGTAGCGGTGGGCGGCCCCTTTAAGCAGCGGCGCCCCCTGGGATTTGTAGTCCAGCCCCCCCGACACACAAACTTAATCCCTGTGCACGCCGGGAACTGTAGTCCACATCCTCAGCACAAACCTCGCGGTGCACGCCGGGGGCTGTAGTCCGCCGGCCTCTCATCTCCAATGACGCGTGGAGACGAAAGAACTACAACTCCCGACGTGCCACACGCTCCACCCAGCCGATCAACGCAGGCGCAGAACCGCCCTCCCGCAATGGCGGCCGGGGAAGAGGGAGGGGAAGAGGGAGGGGAAGAGCCGCTCACCCGAGTCCGCCGCCGCCGCCGCTCCTCCGGGGCCGCGGTCGAGCGCCGCGTCTTCTTACTCCCTGAGAGGGGAGGAAAGAAAACGACATAAGGTCAGTGGAAACGATCAAAAGAAGTTAAAATTTAAAAAAGACAGTCTCCCGCGGTGACCCAGCACGCGGCCAACCGTCGCCCTCACCTCCGCGCGCCATCATGAAAAGGTCAAGCCGGCCCCACCCCCTGCCCGACGTGGCGACGGTGGCGACCTCCTGCCGTAAATTGGGGGTGGTCGCGAAACCGTCGCAGACCCTGAACGGAGTGGGCTATGAATGGCAGGGTCAATCCAGTTTATGGCAGGTTGGCCAATATTTGGTAAAAGGAGGGGCAAGGGTGCAACGTGGCCTGGGACTGGGAAAGGAATGGGGGAGCGTGCTCAACTCAGCTCCTTGCCTGGCCTGGTGTGCCGGGGAGAGGAGTTTGAGAGATGGTTCCGGCAGCTGGCATCTTTGGTTGCTATACTTGATGGGCTGAACAGTCTCTTTCTGTGCTGTTGATCTCTCTCATACTGTGATTCTCTAACTCCATGACCCTGC
>NW_025972820.1:7332-9463 GCF_021869965.1 Rhincodon typus
GAGAGAGAGGGAGCGAAATAGTGAGAGAGAGAGAGTGAAATAGTGAGGGGGAGAGAGAGAGAGAGCGAAATAGGGAGAGTGAGGGAGCGAAATAGTGAGAGAGAGAGAGTGAAATAGCGAGGGAGAGAGAAGGAATGAAATAGTGGGGGAGACAGAGACGGGAGTGAAATAGTGAGGGAGAGAGAGGGAGATAGCGGGAGAGAGGAGTAAGAGACAAGGAGTGGGGAGAGACATAGCAAGAGGGGGAGGTAGACAGACAGCAACAGGGCAGGAGGGAACACAGGAGGGGAGAGACAGAGAAAGTTAGTGAGAGGGAGGGACAGAGAGAGAGATTGTGTGTGAGAGAGAGAAAGGGAGGCAGAAAGGGAGCGGGAGAGAGAGACATTGGAGATAGTGAGCGGGAGGGACAGACAGAGAGAGAGGAAGATATATAAGTGACAAAGCAAACAGGGCAATAGGGAACGAGTAGGAGAGACTGAGAGAGAGCTGTAGATCATAAGAGAAGGGGACACGCTGGAGAATTGATCAAGAGGGAGTGAAGAGTTGAGAGAAAGAGAGACAATAGAGCAGGACATACAGACAACCACATACAGAGGCAGCGAGAGAAAGACAGACAGAGAGACAGTGATAGAACGAGAGAGAGAGACAAACAGAGAGAGAGGAGACAGAGAGAGACAGCGATAGAACAAGAGAGAGACAAACAGAGAGAGAGGAGACAGAGAGAGACAACGATAGAACAAGAGAGAGACAGACAGAGGTGGGGGGGAAGAGACGGAGAGACAGCAATAGAACGAGAGAGAGAAACAGACAGAGAGGGGGAAAGAGACAGACAGAGACTAAGAGACAGCAGCAGAGTGATAGATAGTGGGACCAAAGTTGAGAAAATCCAGTACAGGGAGTGACAGAGGGGAGACGCAGAGAGAGAGAGAGCCAGACAGACAGACAGAGGAGAACAAAAAGAGGGTGAGGGGTACAAAAAGAGGGGTGAGGGAGAGTGAACGAGACAGGGCAAAACAGAGAGAGAGACAGGGAGAGGAAGACCGAGAAACTGAGGGAAGAGAAGTGTGAAAGAGAGAGAGACAGAAACTGAGGGAAAATAGAGAGAGAGACAGAGCGATAGATAGTGAGGTGGAAGGAGAGAGGGTGAACAGTGATAGAGATAAGTGAGTATACGATAGTGAGAGAGAGAAAAACAGATAGAGAGAGCAAGGAACACAAGGAGGGCATTTGGTAGGAAGCCAGGGATTTGGAGTGGAGGCTGAGAGCAGGAAAACTGGGGAGAGCAGAGGGGTCCATTCTTGGAGGGGGTGGGCTGGGGAGTAGGGAGATGACGTTCGGCATACTGTCTGTGTTGGCAATCTGCCTATGGGGCCTGGCCCAAAGTGAGAGAGCAGGCCGTGCCACACAGCAACGCCTGGTCGGATGGGGGGCGCCACTGAGCCCCGGGGTCACTGGGAGACTCCCCACCCCAGGCCCAACCCGGAACCTTCCAGAAAGAGGCAGCCCGCGCCCTGGACGGCTGAGAGAGACCCCGAGAACCACCCCCAGCACCCGACTGGATGAAGGTAGGCCAACCGTGGTCCTCCAATTCAGCGGCTCGGCCTCTCGAATTGGGGCTCACGAGCAGCTCAAGGAGTGGGGGGGGGAGCGGGGGCTGAATAGCCTCTTGTTCCTATGTAACAGGCTCTGGAGAGGGCTAAATGGCCTCTTGTTCCTGTGTAACAGGCTCTGGAGGGGGCTGAATGGCCTCCTGTTCCTGTGTAACAGGCTCTGGAGGGGGCTAAATGGCCTCCTGTTCCTGTGTAACAGGCTCTGGAGGGGGCTGAATGGCCTCCTGTTCCTGTGTAATAGACTCGAGGAGGGGGGCTGAATGGCCTCCTGTTCCTGTGTAACAGGCTCTGGAGGGGACTGAATGGCCTCCTGTTCCTGTGTAACAGGCTCGAGGAGGAGGGGCTGAATGCCCTACTCTTCCTGTGTAACAGGCTCGAGGAGGGGGGCTGAATGGCCTCCTGTTCCTGTGTAACAGACTTGAGGAGATGGGGGGGCTGAATGGCTTCCTGTTCCTGAGAGGGATACAGGGAACGGGGAGAGGGTTATAACTGGCAGAGATACAGAGGGAACGGGGAGAAGG
>NW_025972821.1:0-9463 GCF_021869965.1 Rhincodon typus
GGGTTTGGGTTTGGGTTTGGGTTTGGGTTTGGGTTTGGGTTTGGGTTTGGGTTGGGGATTGGGGGTGATGGGGTGGTGGGCCAGACTTTACACTGTGCCATATGTAAGTTCTTTTATTGTGCAAAGTAGGAGCTGATGGTGTAAGGGAAATGCACAGCACGAGTTGAAGTTTGACCCATCTTGCAGAAAGGAGAGTTTGTGAAAATGGTTCTTTTTTTTCTCTGTTGGCTGAATGGCATCCTGCAAGGGACAGTGCTGGAGTCTCGATTTTTGAAAATTCATATCAATCACTTAGATGATGGGAATGAAGGCATGGCAGCTAGATTTGAAGATGATTAGCGGATAAGTAGGAAAGCATGTTGTGAACAGCACATACAAAGATTGTGTGCCGATTATGGGTTAGTTGAGTGAGTTGGCAAAAATCTGGCAGAGTAGTATAATGTGGGGAAAGTATGGAATTGTTCATTTTAGCCGGAAGGGCAACAAGAACAAAGTGTTACATGCAGACAATGGCTGCAGAATTCCAAGGTGAAGAAGGACCTTGGTGTTTTAAGGCATGAGTTACAAAAAATTAGTATGCAGGTGCAGAAAGTAATTAAGAATTATAATTGGATGCTGTCCTTTTTTTAAATGAGGAATTGAACCAGAAAATGAGGATGTTATGCTTCAGTTATACACTGTTCTTTGTAAGACTATATCTCGAAAGTGTGCAAGTTTCGTCTCCTGCTTTAAAAAAGCTATTGAAAAGAAGTTCGCTAGATTGATAACATAGAAACTAGGAGCAGGGGTAGGCTGTTTGGTTCTTCAAGCCTGCTCTGCCATTCAATCTGATCATGCTTGATCTCTGTCTCAGTGCCATATTCTTACATTTCTCTATACCCCTAGATGCTTTTGAAATCTAAAAACAATATCTCTCTCGTATCTATTCAGTAACCTGGCCTTCACAGCCTTTTCTGGTGGGAATTTCACAGGTTCGCTACCTTAGAGCATTCTCACATTCTGCCTGTTTCTAGACTGTCCAGCCTTGTTGGAATTTTATACGTTTTAATCAGATCCCCCCTCATTCATCCAAATCCCAGAGAATATAGATCCAGTTGAACTAATCTCTCCTCACAAGACAAATCTGCGGTTCTGCATCATGAACCTCCGCTGCACTCTATATGGCAAATATATCCTTTTCTTAGGTAGGGCATGCAAACCACATACAATACTCAACATGTGGTCTCAAGAAGAACCTGTACAACTGCAGTAAGGCATCCCTACGTCTGAACTCAAATCTTCTTGCAATGTCGGCCAATATACTATTTACATTCCAAACTGCTTAGCACTCTGGCCTACATGTCACTGCCCCGCATTTTATGGCAGTGACCTTATCAATTCTGTTAATGCTTGCCAAATCTCCTGGTATTACATTGTTATAGTGGACTCGAGCATTTTTTGTACTACTAATGTTAGGCTAACTTTGGCATTGCGTTTCTGTAATGTAGTGGTTACCATGTTCACCTAACACACAAAAGGTCCCCCCTGCGAAGCCGGGCAGAAACAATGGTGTTCCATTGTTGCAGTGGCAGGTTTCTGGATTGATGTGGACAGAGCTTTCTCAGGTGGCATGGTGGCTCAGTGGTTAGCACTGCTACCTCACAGTGCCAGGAACCCAGGTTCGATTCCACCGTCGGGTGACTGTCTGTATGGAGTTTGCACATTCTCCACGTGTCTGCATGGGTTCCCTCTGGGTGCTCCGGTTTCCTCCGACAGTCCAAATATGTGCAGGCTAGGTGGATCGGCCATGCTGAATTACCCGTAGTGTTCGGGGATGTGTAGGTTAATGGGGGGATGGGCCTGGGTGGGATGCTCTGAGGGTCGGTGTGGACTTGTTGGGCTGAAGAACTTGTTTCCACACTGTAGGAATTCTATTGGAATAGTCTGTAGTTCTGTATTTTCTCTCTCTCTCCTTTAAATAGTAGTTTACATTTGTTTTGTTCAAGATCTGAAGGAACTGCTACAGATAACTGGAATGAGTGAGTTATCTTAGATTGGATAGAATTGCCACACTCGGTTTGTTTCCCATGGAATTTAGAAGAGTGAGGGTTAATTTGATTGAAATGTATAAGATCCTGAATATGAAAAAGAGGTTTCCTCCTGGGGCTGAGTCCAGAACTTGGAGCACTATTTTACAATTAGGAATTGCCCTTTTAGGGCAGAGATGAGTAATATTTTCTAAGAATTGTGAAGTTTTGGAACTCGGTGCCTCAAAAGGAGGTAGAGGTGTAAGAATTGGATATTTTTAAGGCAGAGATAGATTCTTGTTAGGTAAATCAATCTATGGTTATTAGGGGTGGTTGAGAAAGTGGAATTTGAAACAATGGGGATTGGTGGGGGCAGGATTGAATATGAAGTTGATGGGGAAATAGCTGGAGGATGTTAATTGAGGGGAGTGAGACAGGCAAAGGGGCAAGGAATAGGTTGGGGAAGACTCTTGGGGGCCATGATCTTGTTAGTAGTAAAGAAGGGAGGTGGAGCTTTGAGTGTGGAGGTGAAAATGCATAGGAGGAATTAAGAGCCAACAAATGATGGAGAAAAAAATTAGAGTCCACCATGCAACTGGGAGAGGGGAGAAGAGAACTGTCTAGATGATGCAGGAACTCCTGAGATCTGAGTATGGCAGTGACTTCAAGCGCTATTAACCAATGTGTTTGCATGCCAATCAGTGTGCGTGGCAGGGAACATCAAGTCTTACTACTCCTAATTTGTTGGCACAGTAGTGAATAATCAGGCCTAGGTTTAAAAGTTATTGGTGAAATGTCTGAGGGAATGTGATTTATTTTCACCCATAGGGTGGTGGGAATCTGGAACTCACTGCTTTAAAGGTTGGTGAGACGTAAACCAGTAACACAATTAAGAAATGACTTGGATATACACATATATAGGTTGGAAGGTGGATTAGATTGGGTAGTATTGTTGGTTGACATAATGGACTGATTGACTTCGTTCTGAGTCCTAAATCTCCGTGTTTCTAACTGCAATCCACACAACTTTTAAATATTATATCATGTGTTTGAGAAGACAGGTATTTGACACTGTTAGGAATAGTTTAAGTCCTTTTATTTATAACCTGCTTCTGGTCTTTTCTGTTCCTTCTTTTACAGCTATCATTGCAGGAATTTTACATTGGTAAGTGTTAATTGATTTCTTTGCAGATATCTACTTTGGATTTTTAGGAAGTCTAACGTGTAGAAAAGTTGCTGCTGTCTAGTATTGAATGAGTTTTGGCTTCATAAATCAATTGACTTGCTCTTTGAATAATTTTAATGTGACAAAGAAATTTATATTTGCACTTGTGCATAAAAGTTTTATGTTAGTTAAGGTAAGAAATAAGATCAAATGGAGACTAATTTCCTTAGTATTATTCAAGTATTGACTTCTGTAAACTTAGCAAATTTCAAAAATAGTGCAAACTATTTAAAAATTAGGTAGTTTGTTTTTTACATAGATAAAGACAGTATTTGTGAAATTATTGGCATGTCGCTAAAGTTTTGTTTAGAAGTCAAGTCAGAAGAATGCAGAATACAGGAAAGGAATAGCTTTATTACTGGTTTATCAGAACTGGCAGTACCAGCAGATAGTGTAAACTACAGTGACTGAGTGCCAGTTTAACAATTCATCTACTTTTCCTGGAGATTCGGGGAAGCAGGATTGGGATATGTAAAGTTGTTCTAAGGAGATGATATTTTCCCACAGCAATTATTAGTCTAATTTGTTTTAACATATAGTTAAACTTAATAGTGCTGATATTTGCTCTGTTTCTCAATAAGCAGTTGTGTAACATTTTATTAAGCAATGTCCATTTAAACAAAAATCTTCTTGAATTTTAGTGATGTTGTCAAATTAATCACAGGTTAAATTTTATCCCAATAAGAAGTTGAAATGAAGTTTGGGGAATTTTTTTTTGAACAAAGTCTCATTGGGAAAGCGACCATTGGGAGAAATTTATACTGCTACAGTACAAAAGGAGATTGGCACGCCAAGAGAGAACTGGAAAGGAGCCCAAATACCCAAATGGGCAAAATACCAGAACATTCTTCTGATACTGCAACAAAAGAGGGATAGTCAGGGAATAAGTCTAAATTCTCAGGAACCCACGTGCATGATGTGCAGCACAGAAGAGATAATTAATGTGCTAAAACATCTGCATTGGGAATTTTATCAAAGGAAAAAAGTAATGTGGTTTTATTCCACTTCAGACACTTGTCCTGTGTGATCTGAGAGTTTTGTGTGAAACATTGTTACTGGCTGGGTGATGGGGATGAAATCTAATTCATTCCTTAACAGTGCTTGAATGCACCTAGAAACGATGGAAGTGAGATGTGGTAGTTTTTGTGAGAGTACCATTAGCCAGTGGAGATTTTCCAAAGTGTACTTCTTTGTTTAACATAAACTAGATGACCAGTGATTTATTAGTCTGATATGGCTTATGGCCAAATTCTTAAATCTTAATTTGTGTTAAGATTAGAAAGTGTCCATGTAGGCATGGGTTAATCAAGGAGGATCACTGCTAATTTGTTCAAGGCATGTCATGCTTGACAAATGTGAAACAAAAATAGATATACATTTCTATAGCCTCTTTCATGATGTCAAGCTGACCAAGCGTGTTTTTGAAGTGCAGTCACTTTTGTAATGTAGGATACACAATAATAAGTCTGTGGACACCAAGCACCTGCAGTGAGAGAAACAGATAATCTGTTCTCATGGTAATCTTCAAGATATTGGCTAGATTGGAGAACAAAAGGAAAGCACAGAGAATGTGAGAAACAAATTTAGGGCACAGTTAAGAGTTTCTATTCATACTGTTGATCAACAGGTTGCCAGGTCTGGTAACTCCATTACTGGCAAATGACTAGTTGTTGTCCAGAAGTAGCTGCCTGTGTCCTTAAAAGTATGCGATCAGGTGGCTTAAGGGTATTTTCCATCTAATTTGCTTAAATTAATAGACCATAGTTTTCAGCAATACACCAAACAAAACAAGTTATTCCACCTCCATATACATATCAAGCCTGGGGAAATATCAGATTTGTGGTGTCACTGCTAATAATTTGCTTGCTTTCAGTTATCGTATAGTTACTTAATTTTCCTCTGTTCTCTGTAGTTATCTTCAAGCATATGAGATTGGAACCATTAATATATAGTTTGAAAACCGTTTACAGTTAAGTTTAAATTTTTTAGATGGCTTGACACTGCAAAGCTGTTTCCCCTTGGCTGGAGAGTCTAATGATCAGAGTCATAAACTCAAGGCAGACACTATTTAGAACTCGGATTAGGAGAAATTTCTTCACTGAGCATTATGAATCTTCAGAATTCTCTATCCCATGTGGTGTGAGTGCTTAGTCATTGAATACATTCTGCCCTGAGATCAAATAGATTATAATAATCTCAGGGAATCAAAATATATCAGGATAGACAGGAAAGTGGTAAGAAGGTAGAGGTTTCAGCTATGATATTATTGAATGGCAGTTCACTCTGGTGGGTATGTATGGTCTCTACCTGCTCATTTAAGGTTGTTAGCTACGGGACGAGTGATAGAATTAACTTGTCTGTTAAATCAACAGCAACTTTATTGAACACTTTTTAAACGTTGCTTCCAGAGTTGAGAACAAACTAATTTTGCTCTAATTTACCTTAGGTACCATATATCTAGTCTTTTTGAAAATAATCGACATTTCTCTCACCTTTCAACGCTAGAAAGGGAAATGGCTTTTCGCACAGAGATGGTAAGCATTTGAGCTATATTATTGATGAAACCCTGGGCTTGCAGTATAAGTAGCCTACCTAACATCACCTAGCCAGATGAGTCTGCTAAATGGCAGCCAAGGTATTAGGTAACGAATATGTGGTGTTCTGAATTTGAAATTGCCATTGACTGACCCCATTTCTAACCCTATTAGTCTCCACCATTCTGCTAAATTATATTCGGTTTTTGTAAAGGAGGCCACTTTGTCATCTTCAAGACCCCTGCATTTTGCTCCTACTGTATTACAGAAGCAGGAAAATTGTGCTTGTGAAATGTGGAAGGTTGCAAAAAAACAATTTTGCATCCTTAAAGTTGCATTTGGAGATTGATGTGTCAACATGATTTTTTTATAATTAAAATAGAGAAACTGATTGTTGGTGACTCCCCCTTATGGTTTTGATCCTCTACTTGAATTGAGTGTTATGTGTACAGATCCTTGTGCTTTCAGTGTACTGCTGTTTGTTACTGCTATTTATGCTAACACTTGCTGTGTTCTTCACTATTCATATATTTGTAGTCCTTGAAAATGCAAGCAGTTTACTTCATTGTTGCTCACTCAGTTGAAGTAAGGTATTGTGGCAAAGATCAATTAATGGAACTGAGTAAATGGGAGCTTGCTATTGGCAGTTCTAATCATCAGCTGGTTATAATAGTGTTGAAATTGGCTTTTCTTCTCATCAGGTGCCAGGGAAGAATATGTCCAAGAACGTTAACTGGGGAAGATTAACATAGAGAAGCCTGATTGAGGCTGAAAATGTTTAGGGGCATTCAGCTTTTATTGATCTCTGTGGGCAAAGGCAGAAGAACCAAGAACAGTAAAATCCACTGTGGGTGCTGTGATGTACAACTGACCCAGATTGTCATGTGCAAACCTCTGCTACAGTTGGACAGAAAGTGATAGCACAGATGTGATGGCAGTTTGTAAGGATGTATGCAATGTATGTCTATCCAACCTTCCTGAACAGAGGCTGTCCATCATCTGTTGATTTAATAATGAAATCTGTTTATGTTGGAAAACAAAACCATATGAAATTCAGCAATGCTGTTAGACAGCACCTTCCAAAATCATGGCCATTATTATCTGGAAGGACAAAGGCAGCAGAAACATGATAATGCCACCACCTGCAAGTTCCCATTCATCATTCTGACTTGGAAATATATCACTGTTCCTTCATCTGTGTCAAAGTCTTGGAATTCCCATCTTAATGCCTTTATGGGTCTACCTACAGCACATGACTGCAGTGGTTCAAGAAGGCAGCTCACCAAAACCTTTTCAGAGGTAACTAGAAATGGGCAGTAAATGCTGACTAAACTGGCAACGCCTACATCACATGAATGAATTTTTAGTAAGTTATAATTTTAAAAAATAAGGTCATATTTACAGTTTTTCAATCCCTTCTAAAACAGTGAAAATGTTAAAAGCTATAGTGCAGGAAGGAGGGGCGATTAAATGGAATAGTCAGGAAATTATTACCGAGTTGAAAATTTGTAGCATTGCAGGAAGTACTCTATCCATAGAATCCTGATGGATTGTTTTGGAAAGGAGTGTAATCTTTCGGCATTTTGTCTGTCTAGGGAACAGTCTACCTCTATAATGTAATGCTTGTAAAAATGTTTTCTTGTTTTAGGGCTTGTATTATTCTTTCTTTAAGACCATCATTGAAGCACCTTCATATTGTGAAGGTTTAAGTAACATAATGAATGATCGGTTGACTGAATATCCTTTGGTTATCAACACCTTGAAGCGATTCAACCTTTATCCAGAGGTAGGTTATCTGCTGACACCTGATTTCAAACCAGAGCCAATATTACATCAATCAATTCAGCAGGACAAGCGTGTAAATAGGCAAAGTGACAATGGTGAGGAAATTTAGGTGTTCTTTTATTGTCTCCCTGCGCTGTACTCTTTCTGCGCTCTCCTCAGCCTCACCAACTCCACAAACTAACTGATTCAGAACTCTTCTGAGCATCACCTTTTGTGCTAGATCTTGTGCAACCTTCACCCTTGTCATCTTATCTCCAAAAACTGCAGTATCAAGCTAGTTTCTGTGCTCACATCCTAACGATGCATACCCACAATGTTCTGACTGTTAGTTTCATTGCAATTGGGCAAAAAAGTATTGCAGAGATGTTGTGGACTGTTGTAGATGAAATTGATAAATTCGGGAGACTTCAGGAGCACAGGTAATGATTGTTTATTTCATATGCATATGTAGAAGGTCAGTCTTATCACCTAAGAAGTGTAAGGTTCACTCTGGTGGATTATAGAACACCTTCAAGTATTATATAGATTACAGCGTACATATTAACAATTCCCACACTTCAATATCCATGTGTCTGACATTATCTTTCTTTCCCACAGTCTTTCATGACATTTTCTATTTTACTCAAAGCTTTCAGATAGTGTGACTTCTATGCAACTAGTGTTGACAATCTGAATGTCTCATTTGTTATTCATTTCTCTGTACATCAGTGGTTCCCATATGCTTTGATAGCTTTGCTTATTACTGATTACATGGTCAATGCTTAAACCTTTAATTAAAGTAACTTCCAACTTTGACTAAAAATAATACTTATTGCCTCATTAACAAATTATAATTGTGTGTCTCCATCAAATGTCAATTCTATTTCATGCTTGCATAATAGCTTTATAATAAGTGCTTTATTAGCTAAAAACTAGTGTCTTCAGTGCTATTGCTGTTGGCAACAATGAGCTGTGACAATTACTTTAAAATTGACACTTGTATGATGGGGAAACCCTGACTTCTTCTCTGGGTAGGTAGTACTTGGCAGCTGGTATCGTATTTATATCGCTGTTGCAGACTTCCTTGGCATTTCAACGAAAATATGTTGGCGTGTGGACCGAGGTAAGGGCTTCAGCCCTGTGGAGAGTTGTGAAGGCAAGTTCTGAATGTTCAGACACAATCTTTATTCCCTGCTTTTCAATGTTTGTGTAGGTGGTGATCTAAAATGTATTTTTTTTTATTTTATAGGAATGGGAGACCCTGCCTACTTTTATGTAACATTTGTTTTTATTTTAAATGGGCTCATGATGTCACTATTTTTCCTCTACGGAACGTACTTGAGGTAAGAAGATACTGCAGTACAGTTTAAAAAGTGACCATACTGCAAGATGGTTTGCAAGTGGGATTTACATGTTTTTATTTGTACTGCAAGGCTGGAGTGACACAAGTCATCTAAAAATGAACCAATATCTAGGGGCCTTATGGGCCCAGGCTTTCAAATGGTCAATAAGAGCCTTTGAAAGCTTCCTAAAAATTCTTGTTAATAAATATCTACAGGCATTAAATGTACAGAAAATGTATCATTGCCTTTTGTAAGTTGTAGTCTGGAGTTTGCACAAGTTTGAATATTGTAAAATTGCATATCTCTTTGCAGCATATGTTACTACAGTGAGTTCTGAATTTGATCATTGCAGATTTTTGAGACACTTGGAGCATAACTAGCTTTGTTACCAACTGAAATTTGTTATTCCTGTCCTGCTCTTCTTGGTTAAATTCGGCTGTTGATCCAAGATTATTCGTAGCTTAAAACAGCCCATGATTCTCACTTGTTTTTCCTTTGACCGCACTCTCTTCTGCCTACCACGTCTGCCTCTACACCAGACTTTATGGACCTCTTCCTCAAAGACTTCATCTCCCTCACATTTTACTTCCC
>NW_025972822.1:0-9462 GCF_021869965.1 Rhincodon typus
CCAAAACTTAATGAACATTTTCTTCACAGAAATAATGGATTCTTCAGATACCAAAATATGAAATGTTTTACATGGTTTTAAAATATTGCCAGAAACTGGAAACTAAATGAGCAATTCAACTTTCCCAACAGGAACGTAAGAATCATGCAAAGTTCAGGATAGTTTTTAAATTGGCCATGGTCTAACAGACTTAAATAGAATGCAACCAGTAATTCAAAGATAGAGCTAACGAACACTCATGCAAATCTGAAGATGTGGAAATTTCAGTGGATGAATCCTGCACGAAAGTACAGAATGGCAGAATACTGTTAAGCGACAGAACTATTTTGGATTATCTTAAATGTAGAGATAGACAACAGTGAATAATACAATTAAAATAGCATGTAATCCAAGACATCATAATCTCATCTCAGGGACTTAAAGAGTATAACCAAGGTTCAAAAGACATCCTGGACAGGCTGCTGCTCAAAAAGTGGAGTAGACAAAGAGATTGATTAGAATAAGCAAAAGATGGTCATTTCAAAACAATGTTACACTTGCTCAAAACCAGAAATAATAGAAATTGCTGGAAATATTCAGAAATCCTGGCATCAGTGTGGGTACAGAGTTAATACTTCATGTCAATCATCTTTTGTGAGATTCTTTTGAACTTGGAGATCAATCACATGGTAAGAGATGGCAGAGGATCCTCCTCCCATACTTCATGAAACATCTAAATGTGGAATATTCCCCTCAGCACTCCTCTCATCAAACATGAATACGAACCTGTTAAAAACAGCTTGATTTAATAGGAGGCTGATGTCCTATCTCTGTTTTTATGCGAATGTGACTTAAAGAAATAGGCATAAAGAAAATTATTGACCATCTGTACAACAGAGTAGCGTTGGAAGATTTTAACTCATTTCTGTGATGCATGGATCTTTATATGCACCCTCAACTCTTTCTGCATTTCTGTAGTGATTCGAAGAAACAGCAGTTACTGTGAAAGTTTAATAGTCTGCAATTGTACTTCGTACAATTGAAGCCAATAGATGCTACCTCTGAACATTACTCTTGCATCTTCATGCACTGATATTCTTGCCTTCCATGTTGCTTCTTTCAAAATTCTCTTCAACTGTGAACGTTCACACCAAAAACCATTTAACTTATGTGCCAAGAATGGAGATCTTGAACAACTGTTAACTTTCAATGAAGTCTTCAGGTTTTTGTTCCAACAGGTAGGGTATCTCCAAAACCTGTGCATACGCCTGGACAGGATACAAGAAAAAAAAACGACCCAACAGACAATCACTTCATTATCAGCATGCAACCTCCTTTTCAATTGCTGCTTTTACACTAGAGTTAAATTAGCTCATCCACCTGACATTCATGCGAAAAGCTACAAAACTTCTAAATCGTTTTGACCTGATACCCACCAAAAATGCTAACTTGTCTCTACTAATCAATGAGTGCATTTTCGGCTTTTTGTCCCAAAGAAAGTTTGCTGACTGAACCAAGTGTAGCTCCCAAGAAGACCGCCTCCAGCATCCAGGCCTTGGTAAGTTCATTTTGAGGATACTTGTCACTGCACAAGGCAATTTGTGAGGATCCAGCAGCACAGGCACAGATCTCGCATCCAATGTAAAAACTTTGTGTTATTTCACAGTCAGTGTGTCAGCACATTTTTCGGAGACATGATCACAATATAATCACTGCAACATAGCATGTATCCTGAGGATATAAGGATCATTTATGCATCTTTCCCAGGATCACTTGAAGCGTGAACTATTGGAAGCATTCTGCTCTGTGTATCTTTATAACTGAATGTTAGCTCAGACACTAATGTGCCTGTGAATATAGTTAACTGTCGTGAATACCTGTTGGATTTTTCAATACCACAACATCCTAACCTTTTCAGTCTTGATGTCCAGCAGTGTGGATCATTTGCCCTTAAGACAGGTTGCTCAATCAAATAAATGCTGTCCAGTTGCCTGTAATCTTTTTCCCCAGAGCTGGTAATGGCAGCTGGCATGCTTAGCAAATCCAGATAATAATACAGTATTTCCAACAACTCACTATGATCTATAACCAGGAGATCTACTAATTACTTATAACTAGTTTGGGAAATAAAAAAAGGATGTTAAACAAAAAATGTTTTCTGCACTTAACAAGAATTAAAAATTATTACCAATAGTCACCTATCTCTGCTTTGAATCTATGATCTGTTGACATCCTCTCCTCGTTAAAACTCATAACTCCCTCTAAAGTTCTTCCATTCATATGCATATACAGACAGGCAAACGAACAGTGGTGTTCTGGTTGGAAAGAAAAGAAAAGGAGAAGACAGGTCAGTGATCCCAGTGCACAAGGTTCACAAGGCAATCCTTTTGTTTCCCAGGACTTGCTGTTCTGTCTTTCCTCCATGCCCTTTTTACATCTTGCAAGAGGTACAAGTGAATGATACATCACTCGCAAAGTCTGTTAGTTACTGGTTAAAGCCACAGCTTACAGTAACTGATGAGGGACAATGAACGGGCTTGCTTCAGGCTTTCGGTGTTTTACTGGAGAGAAAAACACACCATCTCTCTCTCCTTTGCAGTAGTCTGAAGGCTTCTGCTAATATTGTTCGTGCCTACAAGCTGTTCAGTACTCGAGCCAATCAGATACTTGTCGTAACGCTGATGGCCTTTGTTAATCACAACTGATTGCGACTTCACAAACGAGTTGGCTCATTGTTGCTGACTCATTCTCAATTTGCATACACCTGCTGGTAACAGGTCATCTTATAAACAGCCCCTCTGCGACGCCTAGCCCCACCCCTATAACAGCAGGAACAAAGCAGCAGTGTAAGTACGACTAAAAATAAGTTGTTCAAAAGTTCAGCAATTCGTACCACAACATTTGGTTTTAAAACAGTCCTTCTTTCATTTCAGTCCACAATCAAAAATGAAATAAAATTTTAAAAACGTAGATTTTACATATTGGCAGCATGATGTTGAAATTGAACTCAACTGTGCAAGCTGCTGAGTTACTAAGTTCAAGGAATGCTGATGCGTGCAATGGTGGCAGATTTGGATTGTCATGAGAAGTTAACATAGGGCAAACGTGTACAGCTTCTTCAAGTGATACATCGAATAGGAGAACAATGTCAAATGAGAACATGGACATTCCATCACTTTTGATAAGGAGGTCCTTGCGAATGTGGAGGCATTCTTCACTGTGATTGAAGGATTTGCTCAAAATTGGGTATAGCTGTTCACCAAACCATTTGGCCAGTTCATGTTGTGCAGAACCGGTCATATAAGAGTGTGTAAGGGGACATCATGTTTTGTGTGTCCTGGTTAACCTGTACATTTGTCCTCACAGTAAGCTGCAAGGATAAACCATATCATGTATATCACCTGGCAGCACGTTTTGACCTATCACTAAGAATGGCATGCATTCTGTTGTTGTCATCACACTTACTGAGGGTAACTATTTCCACACCTTTTTATCAGGCTATGATCTGTGTGTCCACATTGGCCTTCAGACCTTGCAATGCTGCCAGATATTCACATTGCATGTGAAAACTGGACAAATCATTTAGAATTCTGTGATATGCATGCATGAGATGAGCTAGGCGCACATTCATGGAATCGCTGTTTTCAGTGGACACTAACTGAGGTGGATAACTGGGAGTAGTCGAGTTTGAACTCAGCAAATACCTTTCCACATTTGAGGGATGAAGGCTCACCAAAACTGAAACCATGCAGAAGGATAAATTCCTTGGTGTCAGACAGCACATGATCAAAGATTTACTACGTGTTTAGTTGCATTGTTAATTGTGTTGCCAAACCACTTCCATTTTAGTGAGTTTATGATGTGGCTATGCTTTGAAGTGGGGAAATGCTCTGAGTGTAAGACAAAGAGCTTCAAGAAAATGTGTTTTGTTTTAGCAACAGTCAAAATGGTATGAGGAAATTTGTTGGTGCATGAGTGCACAGTCGCATGAAATGATTGGTGAAAAACAGGTTTGATTCCACCAGCTGGCATTCACGTTTCAGTTATCATTGCACTTTGTGTGAGCCCCAGGGTGACAGAGAAGCAACTTAACAAAGCTTCATGTCTGAGTTTGGCTTGTGTCCCCATATGGTTCTGTGGAATGTTTCAACACTTTGACAATTTTGACCATTCCTTTTGTGCTGTTTTTCAATGGCACCTGGAAACTCAATTGTAAAAATGTGAGAAGTGGAGTGTATTGGGTAATTGCTTTCTGGAAGATAGGAAGATGAATTTCATTGAGAATATCTGATGGCTGGGATGCGTTACAAGTATCATCAACAAATATTTTTATAGTGTCTGAAATACAACAAAACTCAAGATTCCAAGGCGCTTATCAGCATAATAAAACAAAGTATGATTCCTGGTCATATGAGGTATTGGATGAACAAAATCTTGGTCAAAATGTTAGGTTTTTCTGGAGCTTGGGGTTTGAACTGAAGGTGCGACCATAAATTATGAAGCAATTAAAATCTGGGCGCAGTAATGCAAGAACTTTTCAATTATATTCCAGTCGGTGATCATTGTTTTGAATTGTTCATAAAGTTCAGAATCAAAAAAAACTGAGCCTTTCCACCAGTCAAGTAGTCTTGGGGTCAGTGTTTATGCATAAAATTTAGCCTTTTCTTTCTGTTCAATTCGACAAGTAAAATGGTCTAGGCCTGAAATGTCAGCCTTCCTGCTCCTCTGATGCTGCTTGGCCTGCTGTGTTCATCCTGCTCTACACCTTGTTATCTCGACAAGTAATTCTGTCAGGTTGATATTTTGACATCCAACTTTCAATTAGATGTTGAGATAACTGAATTTGACCTCTTTGGCAAGCCTTGTAAAAACTCCATAATTTTACCCCTTAAATCCATTGGTTCTTTCTGTTTACGTAGGTTACACCAATTGGTGCAGAATTCTGCGACCCCATTTTATTGAAAGATAATGGATACAATTTGAAGTTTCATCCTCATCAAACAATTGCTTATCCAGCTGTGTTGCCTCAGGCTTTGCTTCCTCGAATACTTTTACTGGTGGCCTCCTGAGCTTGACCCAACTCAAACCCCAGTGGTCTAAAAACTTGGTGTCCATCCTAGCTGGGGTTGCTAATTCTCCAGGATTGGTCTGCAATCATAAGGAATTGAAGATCAATACCCATGGCAATGCAATGTGCAATTCTGGGGAAAGTCACAGGAGCATTAAATTTCTTTTTGTCATTTTTAAAAAATGTTTCTGTTTTGTCAGAAAAAGCATTGAAAGTCAGAAAAATGGATGTTTGGCTGTCAGTCTGAGCATTATCCAATGAGTCCTTTTGGTTAGCAATTGGGATAGAATGGAGTACCTCAGAAGGATGGGTGTGATAGCCAACTAATAGCTGTAATGATGTAGATGAAGGAACTGTGGCATTCTGGCTAAGTTTGCAGAAGATACAAAGATAGGTGGAGGGACAGGTAGAGTTGAGGAGGTGGCAAGGCTGCAGAAGGATTTGGACAGGTTAGGAGACTGGGCAAAGAAGTGGCAGATGGGGTACAAGGTGAGAATGTTTGAGGTCATGCATTTTGGTAAGAAGAACAAAAGCATGGACTATTTTCTAAATGTGGAGAAAATTCTGACGTCTGAAGTGCAAAGAGACTTGGGAGTTCTGGTCCAGGATTCTCTCAAGGTAAACTTGCAGGTTGAGTTAGTAGTCAGGAAGGCAAATGCAATGTTGGCATTTATTTTGAGAGGACTTATCAGAAAAGCAGGGGTGTACTACTGAGGCTTTATCAGGCTCTGGTCAGGCCATATTTGCTGTATTGCATGCAGTTTTGGGACCCATTTCTCAGGAAAGATGTGCTGGCCCTGGAGCAGGTTCAGAGGAGGTTCACGAGAATGGTCCCAGGAATGGAAAACTTAACATATGAGGAATGTTTGAGGACACTGGGAGGATACTCATTGGAGTTTAGAAAGATGAGTGAGGATCTAATGGAAACTTTCAGAATACT
Organism: Rhincodon typus; assembly: GCF_021869965.1. Lineage (NCBI taxonomy): Eukaryota > Metazoa > Chordata > Chondrichthyes > Orectolobiformes > Rhincodontidae > Rhincodon > Rhincodon typus. The sequence continues at coordinate 5,988 of NW_025972822.1, forward strand.
GAATGGCCTGGACAAAGATGATGTTGGGAAGATGCTTCCATTGGTAGCAGAGGCGAAGACCTGAGGGCACAGCCATAGAGTAAAGGGAAGACCTTTTAGAACGGAGATAAGGAGAAACTTCTTCAGCCAGAGAGTGGTGAATCTATGGAATTCAATGCCACAGAAGGCTGTGAAGGCCAGGTCATTGAGTACATTTAAGACTGATAGATAGGTTTCTGATTATCAAGGGGATCAAGGGTTACAGGGAGAAAGCAGGAGAATGGGGTTGAGGAACTTATCAGCCATGATTGAATGGTGGAACAGGCTCAATGGGCTGAATGGCTTAATTTCTGCTCCTCTGTCTTATGGTCTCGTAATGTGTGGGCAAATCATGTAATGAAACTTCCAGGCATATATTTAATCACAGTCGGAGACCCTAATCCCAGCCCATGCTGAGCCCTGCTTGCTTACTATTTTAGTCTTTCCCAACCTTTCTGGTATTTCTGTCCTCTGCACACTGAATTCCAAATCATTTCTCAAGTGCTTCAATTGCCTTGTTGCAATCTACTTCTGGTATCCTAAACCCCGTCTCTTATTCTCCATCTCTGTTGCTTCCATTGCACGCTCTTTTGCTTTCCCTTATTAGCAGAATTGTCAGCTGACATGGCTTTATTTTCTCAACCCCTACGTTTCCAGACCTTTTGTTGTCTTGTTGCTACTTTTTCCTACCATTAATAGCTTCCAGATCGATGATTTCAATAATGCTCACAGTTAGCAATTCTAATTTGCTTTAGATCTCATCCCTCCTGAGTTTAGCATCTTGAGCATCCAGAAAATATCAGTTCCAAGCTTCTTCCACCTGTTATTGCTCTTCATATTGTGGGGTACTTTTTTCTATTTTAGCACTGCACAAAGTGCTTGCTGACACCTTTTTTCATCAATTCTTTCAGAAGTTAAATTAATGTTCAAAATAATCTATTCATCAAATTAAAAGAAAAAAATACATTGTGGCAAAGATGACTGAAAGGGCAGAGGATTGAGAAAGTTTTTAAAACCAACAACTGATGACGAAAGATAGTAGGAACTGCAGATGCTGGAGAATCTGAGATATCTGATGACCAAAACCAGCAATGCAGAAGGAGTAGATAAACTTTGAGAAAAAACTTGCAAGTAATATCAAAACTGACAACAAGAGTTGTTTTAAATATATCAGAAGGAGAAGAGAGGCCAATGTTAACCCTGGACCCTTTGGAGAACACGGCGAAGGAAATAATAATGGGTTAGTTGGAAATGGCAGAGGAATCTAATAATAACCACTTTACCTTAGTCTTTTACAGTGGAAGATACTAATAGCATTCCAAAAATACTACATTATCCAAGGCAGAAATGGAGCAAAAGAAATAAATAACTAATGGGGCTAAAGATCTCCAAAGTCCTCTCCACATGACGGGTTGTATCCTATGATAAAAAGTAGCAGCTGCAGAGATGACTGATACACTGGTAGTAATTTCTAAGAATCCTTTGTTTCTGAAAATGTCTTGGAGGATTCGAAAATAACCAAAGTAGCACCTTTATTTGAAAAAGGGAAGGAAACAAAAATAGGTCTGTTAGCTTAACACAGGTTACGAGTCTATTATAAGGGATGAAATAGCAGAGCATTTAGAAGTACATGGTCAGCATGACTTCATGAAGGGGAAATCATGCCGAACAAATTTGTTAGAATTCTTCGAGGAATATTGTGAACAGTTTTACTTGCCTTATTTCAGGAAAGATGTACGGGCATTTTAGGCAATCCATTAGTGAAGGTTCATTGATTCTGGGAATGGAGGGACTGACTTATAAGAAGAGATTGAGCCTGTATTCATTGGAATTTAGAAGAATGAGAGATAACCATACAGAAACAAATAAGATTCTTCGGGGTTTGACAGGAAAAATGCAGAAAAGTTGTTTGCCCCTGTTGGAGAGCCTAGGACCAAAGACATGATTTCAGAAGAAGGGATTGCTCATTGAAGAGTCGTATCAGGAGGAATTTATTTTCTGAGGGTAATGAATCTATGGAATTCCTTACCACTGAGAGTTGTAAGTGCTGGCTCATTGGGTATTTTTAAGGCTGAGATGGACAGATTTTCAAGCAGTAAAGGAATAGTGTGTTATGGATAAAGAGAACAAAGTGGAGTTGAGGATTTTCAGATCAGTCATGATTAGAATTAGACTTAGATTTTATTGTCATGTGTCCTCAAGTATAGGAATACAGGAGTACAGTAAAAAGTGTACAAAGTCGCCATTCTCCAGTGCCATCTTGGTTACAAAAACCAGAATTAAAAAGACAACAGAAATATAAGAAACGGAGCCAAAAAGGAAGAAAAAACGTCCAGATCTGAAGAAAGAAAAATGTCCAGATCTTAAAGTCCCATCTCAATAAAGCTGTCTGGAACACACAGCCTCTGATTCAAGCAACCGGTCTCGATGGGCTGATAGGCTGCCTCCTCCTAAATGTCATGGCCTTGTGGTCTAATTACTAATTATGAACATCTCCAAGCCGAGTGCAACAATCTGTAATCTGATAACGACTGCAGCATTATTTTTAAAACCCAACCTAGCCTGAATTGGAAAGTATTAAATCTGTTCATACTCACGCAGGAGTCACTTATCTATCAGATTGATCCAGTGTCACATCTTATTGTTCACTGTTGGTGTTCATCGTTTTGGTTTTCTTTTTGATAACTAATGTCATATCTAACAGCTCTCTATTGTGTATCCTCTCATCATAGATATATTTTTCAACTTTCATTTTTTTCAGTTCAGTATATACATTCTGTTGATAGGAAAGTCAGCACGTCTGATTATTTTGGATTTTAAAAACTTTTGTAAAGTTGTCTTTCTTTTGTTCCTCTTTTTTACTTAATATTAGGACAAGAAGTGGGAAAGTGAATTTGTGGTTTTGCAGTTTTGAAGACTGAAGCAATTTATTTTCTGTCAGCAAACTAGACTTTCAATCAGGATGGACAGGAAGTTATTTTGGTGTATGTTATCATCTTCCATACAATCCATATCGAGGTTTCGCTTTCTTACTCTCTCTCTCTTTCTCTGTGTTAAACTTTATTCTTAATGAACCCAAAAAAGTTAGTGTGGGTAATTGTGATGATAAATTACACTTCTATCCATGCAGACTTGTGTAGTTTGCATACGGTTGCCTTCTACACACTCGAGCGAGATGACTGCAATCCCTCTCGTATTTGTGATTTATAATGTATCACATTCACAAACTTGAAAATGATTGTTTTTCATTGGACCTAATTTTAAATTTCCCAACACATGTTGCAATTAGACAACACTTTTTTGCTGCTTGGTGCAAGAGAGACGAGACATTGCAGTAACAGTTCTGACGCTTCATGGAAAATTTAATATATACCTCCCAATGACACTAAATACTCCCCCAGGTAACGCACTTTTTTTTTACTTTCCATCCTTTCTGTTGTTTAAAATCTATCTCTTG
>NW_025972823.1:0-9462 GCF_021869965.1 Rhincodon typus
TTCCTGCTCCTCTGATGCTGCTTGGCCTGCTGTGTTCATCCAGCTCTACACCTTGTCATCTCAGACTCCAGCATCAGCAGTTCCTACTATCTCTTCAAAGCTACGAGACTTGTTTGGGAAAGTAAAACAGGAGCAGGCAAAGGGTTCACTGGCAATGAATCCTCACAAACAAACATGGAGAGGTGTTAGAACCTGCTCATTCAGGTGTGAAGTCAGGAAATGTGTAGCATTTACAAAGTAACCATGGCGCTAATGCACACAGTTTCTTCGGAACTCTCTTCAAACAAGTGATGATAGTTGTCGGATCAGTTGTTAATTTTGAATCAGAAATCATTTGTTGCTGCCCAGGGTTGTGGGGTAAAGGTGGGTTGCTGGTATGATCTCGTGAATCTCCTTGAACAGGCTCAAGGAGTTAAGCGGACTCTTCCTATAACCGCTGTGTGACGAATCTTGATTGAGCCTCCGAGGAGGAAGAAAACACAGGATCTAGGAGCATGAGTAGGCCATTCAGCCCATTAAACCTGCTCCGCTATTGTCAGGGCTGATTTTGGGTTTCCATCTTCCTACCCTCTCCCTATGACCATTGATTCCCCAAGAGACCAAAATATCTGTTTATCCCGAGCCTCAAATCTATTCAAACGTGGGGCGTCTACAAACCTGGGAGGATAGAGAATACTTCATAACCGTTTGAGTGAAGTCATTCCCCATCGAAAGGGTGAGCTAAGCCTTTCTTTCCTCTTAGACCAGATGAGACTGAAGTTTCTTTGTTTTTATGTGTGTATGGGAGATGTACGCATCCAAAAATGGCTCAAGTCTTTCTTGTCCGAACAAGGACTTTATGCTATGTTTACACATAACAAACTTCCAATCAACTATTCCTACAAATGGTTTCTAATCAAAATGACTCACTTCTATCTCTACCCAATCCTGCTCACAATATCTACACTCCATGTGAGTACACATGACTGCATTATCCAATCATGGTCAAACTAATACACAGTATTATATTCTCCAAACATATCATTTGGACTAGAATTAGGTTTTATTGTCATGTACACTCAAGTACAGAAGGTCAGGAGTACAGTGAAAGGTTTACAATGTCATCCCCACACGGCACCACCTTAGATACAAAGTAGGTACAAATCTTAGATAAAAGAATGAAGAAATAAGGAAGAAAAAAGTTACATTACCTTTCATTGATTCATAGTATACATTCGGCAATAAGAGATAGTTAAAAGGATAAATTTTACAGTCAGATAAACAGAATACAGACAAACATTGTATTGCAGTAGATCAGCGTAGGGGCTTCCACATCTGGTCTGACCGGGCTCACAAGCCATTACTAGTTCACATCTACAGTGTGATCAACAGTTCACTTCTGCTGTCTGTTTTCCCTTTCATTCACCTTATTCCTAAAAGCTAAGGCAGTCACAGTACACCAGGTTATAGTCTAACAGGTTTATTTGAAATCACAAGCTTTCGGGGCGCTGCTCCTTTGTCAGGTCACCTGACGAAGGAGCAGCGCTCCGAAAGCTTGTGATTTCAAATAAACCTGTTGAACTATAACCTAGTGTCATATGATTTCTGAATTGTCCATCCCAGTCCAACAGTGGCACCTCCACATCATGGATCAAAGCTAAGGGTGTAATGGCATATCTCAAGCTGAATGTATTACAAAGCCAACATGAGAATAAGAATGAGAATGAAGTATAGAGATGTTTTCATTACCATTGTAGCCGCAGTTAAATGGAACAAGATACAAACTACTGTCACATAGCAGGAGGCCCACTGTGCTTGAGGAAGAGCTACAGACAGTCATCCCCCTGTGTTTCCCTGTAACCCTGCAGATTTTCTTTTTTAAGTACATAACTAATTCCAACCAAGGATGGCAGTGATGCAGAGACAGACTGTACGATGTAGATTAGAGGACAATTGCTCATTAGTTACTTAAAAAAGAACACATATTACAGCTTTTCAATTTAGAATGTGGATGAGGTTAGAAATATGGATTAATGACCCCTGTCCCCTTCTGCAGATGTTAGTCCGTTAACTGCTTATCTAGTGAACCAGCGTAATACCTCATATTAATCAACCGAGTTGACTCATTCTTTATATCCCTGGCATCATGTGCAGAAAGTGTCATTTTCCTGAGCGCATGGGGGCAAAATTTGGAACTGGGGAGGACAACGCTTGGCGCTGCAAAACACAAAGGACTTGGTTGCTGTGGGGTACGTTTATCAGCGCTCCCAGGTGGGATGGAAAGGAAATTCCCCCAATATCATTGCACTGCTCTTTCACCGTCCATGCCAACTTCTGCGTGAAGTCACTAGATTAATGCCAGCAGTGGGATGAGAAGACATGTCCTAGCTGGTACCTGGTTCTTAACATCCTCTTGAACAGTCATCCTAATCCCATGTATTACGCCCTGCTCCCTAACGTAGTGTCTGATTCCAATGCGGTTGTTTATTTTTTCTCCTACTTACTCACCTTCTGGAGAGAGCTCAGCCGTGAAGGCATTGGCATCGCAGTTTTTGTCAGTGCCTGGAACGTGGCAGCGACTGGGTCAGGGCTTTGACAGTCGGAGATCGAGACCAATGCGCAGGAGGAAGAGTGAGCACAATCCTGTGGTGAGGGAGGACCCTTGGCATCCACAGCGGCATTGAGTGCGGGCAGTAGGTGGTCTCCTGGTATCTGAGCCAAACCAGTGCAGGGATGGTGAGCCAAAGCAGAGACCATCTTGTAGGGAGTATGAACACAGAATGGCTAAGCGCTTCAAACAGATTGTGATGTTTATTTTGTTTTTTTAGTTTTCTACTTTGTACTAAAGATTTTGTACCTAGCTACCTTTGCACCAAAGATTGCACTGGAAACAGTGACATTTGTACACTTATCACTGTACTCCTCTATCTGAGTACATGTGACAATAAAAACTAATCCTAACATTCTAATTCCACCTACCACGTGGGTGAATGTGCTGGCTGAAAGTATGTTGAAAGGCTTGAGGCTTTCATAAAACAATTGGACGTGTATCTTTTAGACATTCCTTTAGTGGGATGAGGGTGTTACTGGCTGGGCGAGCATTTATAGCCCGTCCTTAAATGCCTTTGAGAAGGTCTTGGTGAGCAATGAAGTTCAGGAACTCTCACAGTGCTGTTGGAGAGCAATTTCCAGGATTTTGACCCAGCGACCCAGTAGGAAGAGCAGTTTGTCTAAGCCGTCTATTTATTTTCACTATTTTATTTCCATTTTGCTGAAGAAGGGCCTTGACCCGAAACGTCAGCCTTCCTGCTCCTCTGATGCTGCTTGGCCTGCTGTGTTCATCCAGCTCTACACCTTGTTATCTCAGATTCTCCAGCATCGGCAGTTTCTACTATCTTTATTTATTTTCACTCCTCTTAGTCCTAAAGGTGTGCTGGCATACTCAAACTGAAATCATTGCAGGCAGCCAGGAGAACAATGACAAGAAGAAAGATCTCATGAGCAGATGTTAAATGGGACTAGGTGCAGAATCCTGGATAAACAGTAGGAGGTTCTCTCCCCCCACTGTTAACTGTGGGATAGCTAAATAGTCAGTCCCCTGCTGTTTTCATAGAATTTTTACAGTGTGTTAACAGGCCATTCGGCCCAACAAGTCCACACCACCCCTCTGAAGGGGAGCTTCCCACTCAGACCCATTCCCCTAACTCTGCATTTCCCACGTCTAACCCACCCAACCTGAACATCCCCAGGCACTATGGGGTAATTTAGCATGGCCAGTCTACATAACCTGCACATCACCTGTGGGAGGAAACTGAAGCACCCAGAGGAAACTGAAGCACCTAGAGGAAACCCACATACACAGGGAGAACGTGCAAACTCCACACAGACAGTTGCCTGAGGCTGGAATCAAACCTAGGTTCCTGATGCTGTGAGGCAGCAGTGCTAACCACTGATCCACCATGCCACCCTGGTAGACCTGTGCATTTATAATTAATTCCCACCACGAATGGGGTGTGATGTAGAGACAGGCTGTATGATGTAGATTCGATGACAATTGCTCATCAGTCTCTTATAATAAAAAAGAGACAATTGCAAGGCTAGGGGTATAAGGTGAGTGCGGAGAATCAAATATTATACTCTTCCAGAAAAACAGCACAGACTTGATGAGCCGAATGGATTCCTCTTGCGCTGCATGATTCTATGATTTAGAACATTGGAATGAAACCATTGCAGACTCAAGAGCCACTACTTCACTGCCAAAGCAAATCTTCCTCGTCCAGCTTAAGGAAGGCACTTGATTAAATAAAAAAGGATATAGGAAGTTGTTTCAAAGACTCCCTGAGGGCTTCCCTTAAGAAATGCCAACACAGATGTCAATATGAGGGAGACCCTTGCTCAGAAGGAACAAAAACAGAAGTTGCTGGAAAAGCTCAGCAGGTCTGGCAGCATCTGTGAAGAAAAAACTCAAGAGTTAACGTTTCAGGTCCGGTGACCCTTCCTCACACTGAACCCGAAACGTTAACTCTGATTTTTTTCTTCACAGATGCTGTCAGACCTGCTGAGCTTTTCCAGCAACTTCTGTTTTTATTCCCGATTTATAGCATCTGCAGTTCTTTCAGTTTTTTTACCTTGAAGAGACTGACTCGGAGGAAGCTCCTGTATGAAGGGAGACAATACTTTGAGAACACCCATCAGCAAGAGGAGGTAGGGAAAAAGAACCAGAGAGAGGAATTCGAATGATCTCAAGGCTAAGGACAAATTCCACCTCCCGGAAATGCCTGGCAGATTTGTGGTCGGAGGTGTGACTCTAGGATCAGGCTCACCAGCTGCACAAGGGCCCATAGAGAACCATGATGATTGCCACGGAATTCCCTACGTATTCTTTAATAAGTGACTCAACTGAAGGACATCTCTTTCTGTGCCTTTCAGTGTTACTGTTGCTTTATACTGATTAGACATGGGACTTGGGAAATTACAGTGCTGCGTTCAATCATCCTTCTGTAACGAGTGTAAATGTAAGGCACACTCCTCTTTGTCTGATACAAAGTGTGCACATTTTTTGACAGCCTCTTCCTGTCACGCCTCATTAATCCAGACATCATTCTTAATGTTCTTCACTTCTGTAACATACAGTCAATCAGTCACCCCGCTTCCCCAGGTTATTTCCCACATCTTGTTGGCTTTTGCCTTCCTGGAATTGTGACGGTGCAGGTGGAGGCCATTTGGCCCATCACGCCCCCCCACTGGTTCTCTGAGGATGTCCCCTGGAACTCTACATGGAGCTCCATTTCATTATTCATTCAATAACCTCTTGAATGCCTCAGCTACACTTTCCTCCATTCCACTTCCAGGCAGTGCATTCTCCACCCTAACTATTCGCTGTGTGAAAAAAGGCTACTTCCTCACCTCACAATTGTTTCTTTTGCAAAACGTTTTAAAACTGCGCCGTCTCTTTCTCAATTCCTTTGTGAATAGAAACTGCTTCTCGCCATCCACTCTTGCCCAAATTCCTCATGATTTTGAAAACTGCTAACAAATCGCCTGGTGACCTTTTCACGTCTCCGAGGAAACAATCTCAACTTTTTTGCAATGAGTGAATCACAAGAGAATAAGAAATAGAAACAGGCCCTTCGAACCTGATCCCCAGTTCATTATGGCTGATTCGATATTCCTCACATCCTTGCCCTTTCCCTGTAAGCCTTGATTCCCCGACTGATCAGGAATTTATCTCAGCCTTAAATATACACAAGAATTCTGCCCCCTCAGCTCTCTGTGGCAAGGAATTCAAAAGACTCACAATCCTCATAGAGGAGAAATTCCTTCTCATCTCAGCCTTCAATTGGCACCCCTTTATTCTGAGACTGTACCCTCTGGTCCTAGACTCACCCTTTGGGTGGGTCCATCCTCTTGGCCTTTACCCTTTCAAGCCCTTTAAGAATCCTACGTGTTTCAATGAGATCCATCGGTAATCTATCTTTGCAGAACATAACCTATGTTTTGTTTACTAAACCTGGTGTAAAATTGGTAAATTGGTATAGGAAGGATATTATTAAGCTGGAGAGGATTTACCAGGATGTTGCCAGGTGTGAAAGGTTTGAGTTATAAGGTGAGGCTGGATAGGCTGGGACATTTTTCACTGGAGCGTAGGATGTTGAGAGATGACCTTATAGAGGTTTATTTAAACATGAGGGGCATGGATAGGGTTAACGGTGGGTGTATTTTCCATAGGATGAGGAATTTTAAGGCTAGGGGGCATATTTTTAAGGTTAGACGAGTGAGATTTAAAAAAGACATGAGGGACAATTTTTTTTACACAGTGAGTGGTTCGTGTGTGGAATGAACTTCCAGAGGAAATGGTGGATATGGGTACAGTTACAACATTTAAAAAACACTTAGATAAGTACATCAATAAGAGAGGTTTGGAGGGATATGGGCCAGGAGCAGGGAGGTGGGACTTGTTTTGTTTGGACTGAAGGTTCTGTTTCCATGTTGTATGACTCTATGACTCTATAAGTGTCTTGTGGTGCAGTGGTAATGTCCCTCCTTCTGGGCTAGGTGGTCTTGCTCCGGACTTGCATTATAACATGTCAGAATAGTTTGATAGTACAACTGCACAAAAGCACCCCACTAAGTGTAACTTGCCCTGGAGGCGATCAATGAGCTTGTTGGGTTTTATCTCTATCTGATGGTCACATTTACTGATGCAAGAACTCTAATCCAGGCGAATAACACTCCTATTATGGTCTGAGAGCTACAGAAATGTTGACAGCCAAATTATCTTTTATTAGTGTAGATCTTCCTTCACTCTCAAGCGAGTAAAGTAGTTAATAATGAAGGAGTTACATTTGGTCTTTTAATAACATTATCATTAATGATGTGGATTCCACAAAATGAAGCATCACATTGAAAGATTTGCCGATAAAATGGTCAGAATGCAATCGTCATCTACACAGCTCATTATTACCCATTACCAGCTCCAAGTATGATAACATCCAGTCATAATGCACCATCTATTATTATAATTGATTAAGAATAGGAGAGTCCCAGTTCAGATAATATACTGAATCTCTCATAAATGAAGCTATTTGCATTTCAGCTGCTTTCTGATAAATGCTGATTACTTCCAAATATGAGGAAGAATGGTTGTGTCAGATGCCATTATCTCTTTGGCCACTGGGCTTATAATTGGAAATCTGTCATTGTATTTATCTGCTGAGAGCTAATTTATAAGGCATATGGAAAAGCTAATAAGGGAGCCCACAATCTGGTTACTGAATGGTTTCCCAAGGTTACTTTGAGATTAATTCATGGAAGCTGACTGAATTATTGGTTTCAGAATGACCATGCAGGAGAGGGCAGCCATCTTGTTGGACGCCCATGTTACTAGACTCAGTATTTAAACTCCCCTCATCATGGCCAATGAATTGGAGCAGCAATATTGGAGCATTGTGTGCAGTTGTGTATGCCACATTATGGGAAAGCCATGACTGCATTGGAGAGAGTGCAGAAGGCAATGTCCAAGAATGCTTCCAGGAGCGAGAAACTTCAGCTATGACAATAGATTGTCAGCTTGTCGAATGATGAGGAATTTCTGGGATGAGGATAGATTGAAGAAGTTGGGACTGTTCTCTGTGGAGAGTCATAGAGTTATATAGCATGAAAACAGACCCTTTGGTCCAACCAGACCATGCCGACCATAACCCCAAATTAAACTAGTCCCACTTGCCTGAATTGGCCCATATTCCTCCAAACATTTCTTATTCATGTACTTGTCTAAATGTCTTTTAAACATTGTAACTGTACCCACATCCATCACTTCCCCTGGAAGATCATTCCACTCACGAACCAGTCTCTGCGTAAAAAAATTGCCCCCATGTCTTTTTTAAATCGTTTTCCTCTCACCTTAAAAAAATGCTCCCTCGTCTTGAAATCCCTCCACCCTAGGGAAAAGACAACTGCCATTCACCTTATCTATACCCGTCATGATTTTATAAACCTCTATGAGGTCACCCCTCAAACTCTTCCATTCCAGTGAAAAAAGCCCCAGCCTAGCCAGCCTCTCCTTATAACTCAAACCCACCATTCCTGGCAACATCCTGGGAAATCTTTTCTGAAACCTCTCCAGCTTAATATTATCCGTCCTATAACAGGGTGACCAGAACTGGACACAGTATACCAGCAGAGGCCTCACCAATGTTCTGTATAACCTCAGCATGACGTCCCAACTCCTATACTCAAAGAATTGAGCAATGATGTCAAGCGTTTTAAATGCCTTCTTAACCACCCTGTTTACATGTGATGCAAAAATCAAAGAATTATGCACCTGAATCCCTTGGTCCTCTTTGTTCTACAACACTGCCCAAGACCCTACTTTTAATTGTATAAGTCCTACTTGTTTGTTTTGCAAAAATGAGGAAGGATGGAAGGAGCTATGATAAAGGTTCTCAAAATCGTTGAGTGGGTTGGATTGAGCAGATAGGCAGAACCTATTCCTAGTCATAAAAGGAACAAGAACGAGTATACGCAAGAATGCGTGTACTCAAACACACAAGTTCAGGAGCACAGTGAAGAGTGTATAAGGTGGCCATATAGAGTGCCATCTTGGGTACGAAAGTACCTAGTTACAAAAAACTTAGATACAAAGTAGTAAAAGAAGGCAAGTTAAAAAAGTTAAGCATTACCTTCACAGAATAAGTAGAAAAATGAAGAAATAACATAATCATTAACGTTGAAGTCCTTCTTAATATGAATTGGAAAAATAAAGCAATACAGTTAAAAGTTCAATAGTTTTTGATGAATTCTCCCCTCAGCTCCGCAGCCTGGGAGACCTGAACTGTCTGTTCTCGATGCCGCTGCTGTAGATATGAAGGAGCTCCCTCATCGCTCACTCTTCCCAAGTTGGGCTGCGATGCCATCGCTGATGTTGAAGTTGCTTTCTCCCCAGTCACCCCCCCCGGGGACCCAGAGACTGAGTCGAGACACTGTCACGGGGTGACTGGAACACGCCCAGGCAGAACACACTTGCATGCCAAAATACGACAACAGGCCGAGGGACTGGGCAGAGACACTGTCACTGGACACCAAGAGATTGGGCCGAGACACTGTCATAGGGGACCCAGAGACTGGGCCGAGACACTGTCACGGGGGATCCAGAGACTGGGACGAGACGTTGTCACAGGTGACTGAGAGACTGGGCCGAGACATTGTCACGGGGGACCCAGAGACTGGGCCGAGACACTGTCACAGGGGACCCAGAGACTGGGCCGAGACACTGTCATGGGGGACTGAGAGACTTGAGTCAAGACACAGTCACGGGTGACCAAGGGACTGGGCCGACACACTGTCACAGGGGACCCAGAGACTGGGCTGAGACACTGTCACGGGGGACCCAGAGACTGGGCCGAGACACTGTCACGGGGGACCCAGAGACTGGGCGGAGACACTGTCACGGGGGACCCAGAGACTGGGCCGAGACACTGTCAC
>NW_025972824.1:0-9462 GCF_021869965.1 Rhincodon typus
GAGGGGAGGGGGCCGTAACAGGGGGATGACGGGGCAGTACCAGGGGGAAGGGAAGGGAGGAGACGGGGCACTGCTGGGGGGAGGAGATGAGGCAGCGCCAGGGGGAGGAGGGGACAGTGTTGGGGAGGAAGGGACAGTGTCGGGGGGAGGGTAGGAGGCAGTGCCAAGGGGAGGAGGGGGCAGTGCTGGGTGGGAGGACAGTGTCGGGTGGAGGGGAAAAGGCAGTGCTGGGGGAGGAGGGGCAGTGCCGGGGAATGAGGAGACAGTGCCAGGTGAGGATGTGAGGAGGCAGTGCCAGGTGGGATGTAGTGCCTAGTGGATACAGTCCATGCTGAGAGGGGATTTGCCAAGAATAGAAAGCTGTGTCAGGTGACACAAACTGAGGTTGAATAATGCACAGACCCTCAATTCTCTCATCCCATTTTATTTGGAATTATAAAAGTCCAGTGTCACCATGTGACCTATACATTTGCATATTCTTCAATCATTTTTAAGGCCAATGTGTTTTATCTTAATTTCCTCCTTGCACTGGTTCCAATTTTAACCGTCTCACACAGGACTGTTTCCAGGTCGGGTGTGAGACGCTCCACCTTGGTTTTATCTGCTTTTATTTTACTTAAATCAGAGAGTGTCTCGTTCCTTTCTTAAAATAATTTAAATCCAGCTTAAATTTAATATTAATTAGAAATTTTCTTTTTTTTTAAAAAAAGGAGAGTGGCGTTTGGGTTTCGTTCATTCTAACAGACCAACTTCAGCCACTTCTTACAAAAAGAGAAATGCACAATAAAATCTGGTTATTTTAGTGGGATGGGTGAGGGAGAGAAGGAAGGGGTGGGGAAGGAGAGACAGAGGCAGAGAGAAGGAGGGAGGGAGGGAAGGAAAGAAACACAGAGAAAGGGGAAAGGAAACAGAAACAGACAGAAGGGGAAAGGGAGAAGGAAGGAGAAAGGAAAGGAGAGAGAGGGCAAGGAGAGAGACGGTAAGGGGAAAGGGAGAGGGAGGGGGAGGGAGAAGGAGAGAGAGGGCAAGGAGAGAGATGGGAGAGGAGAGACAGGTAAGGAGAGAGAGGGACAGAATAAGAGGGGAACAACAGAGAGGGACAGAGGGAGAGAGAGGAGTGAAGAGAAAGAGGAGAAAGGAAGAGAGAGGGCAAAGGAAAGAAAATGAAGAGAGAAAAGAGAGGGGAAGGAGAGACAAAGGTGAGACAGAGAGAAACAGAGAGAACGAAGGAGAGAGAAAGGAGGCAAAAAGATGGGAAAACAGACAAGAAAAGGAAAGGCAAGGAGGGGAGATAAGCAAAGGGTAGAGGGAAGGGAGGACAAGAAAGAAGAGGGGGTAAGGTAAAGGTCATGAAGGAGGGGAGGGTGGCAAATTGTAAGTTTCCTAGTAGCCTAACCTGCAACAGTGCCAGTCTGCTGGCTAGAAAGAATCAAGAGCGGCCACAATCGTAGCCCCTTGGGATCATCACATTGCTTCAGAGCAACGCTTTCCCTCTGAATGACAACAGTATGCGGTCCCGCACGTAGGTAGATCATGGTGGTCAGGGCTGGGAAGGGGGGGTGAGGGGAGTTGAGAGTTCTGTCTGGACTCAATCCCACCTTTCACAGCCCAAACATCTCTTCACAGTCAGGCTCAAATACTCCTTCAATGCGCTCGCCTGCTATGCTTGCAAAGAGCTTCACATTCTGAAGGGATAGCAAGAGTCTGGAACAAACACACACAGGACAACATGTCTGAATGGAGGCTAGATTCTCAATGGTATTGGCAGTGGGTGGCAGCCTGAAGAGGGAGGTGTGAGGCAGTAAGGAGATGGAGGGACTGAAGGAAGGACAGTCGGTCAGATCGGAGTGACGCTACGGCCGCCATACTCAATGAGACGTCTCCAAAAGCCCTTCTTGGGGCACATTCTTGGCTATCTGTTCACACACACACGCCCGCACGTGCTCTCTCATTTGAACATACACAATCGCACACACACAGTACCCTGCCAGCCCTCCACACAAGAGAGAAATCTGACATTGACATTGTATACAAAAAAAGTGAGATCGGTTTCTCTTTCTGTGCATTTAAAAAGAAAATGTAAATACTGTCAGAAAGATGGTTGCAGATTAATCGATGTTAGCTCGTGGGCACAAGACTTTGTGCCAATTTTGAACCTGAAGGTGTTGCAGGGGCTAATGGGGAATCCTTCCGTGGTGGCTCGGCTCTGTACTGTCCTTACTGTGACAGCACCAACTGCAGGATGTGGTTACATGTCCAGGCCAAGCCCACGATCTCTCCAAGGGATCGCACATGCCATGTGGCGCGGTGTGGAGAGCACGGGACACAGGCATTGGGCAGCGAGAGGGGATTAAGATGGACTTGGCACAACAAGAGGTGTCAAAACCTGAGGTGGAAAGACGGAGAGAGAAAATGAGAGAGAAAGAGAGAGAGAGAGACAGAGAGAAAGCTGTCAAACACGAGCACTCCAAGTCAGGGAAGGAGGGCAAGCATTGCCTTTTCACTTAGAGAGCCACATCAGAACGCGATATGCTCAGTCTGAGAAGCTGATTTTACAATTAACTTAAGAATTGGGACTGAACAGGAGGGACGCGCAGGGTTACAGATAAAAAGCGGGGCCATGGGGTGACAACTGCTCATTTGGAGGGCCAGCACTTACAGAAAAGGGCCAAATGGCCTCCCAGGTTTGCTGGCTGGCTTCAAGGGCCAGTGGTTTACATGCACTGTGCATAAGCTGTCAGTGAAACTCCAAAATCAGCATAGGGGATATCATTATTATCAATAATTCAATGTTATCAAGTATCTACACGCTACCCCTCGCCAATGGGGTTGGGGGCACTGGAGAATTCCTTGCACCTTAATAAATGACCTCGCAGTGTCTGGGCCCTGCAGTGTGCGCCAATGTTCCCTGACGGCAGATAAAAACCCTCAGTCAGCCACAGAGCGTTTGTTTTGCTGAGGGAGGTGGGGGGAGGTTGGGAACAGAGGTCACCAGGGAGGACAGATTCAGTGAAATAGACGCGAGCAAAGGGCGGAGTCGTGGGGTGGGGGGATGCTGTCAGCACTGCCTCCCAAGAACAGGGAATAAGCAGCGACCTGTTAACACAACGGGGAAGATTCACTTGCCTCCAGTGATGGCTGGAAGCTGCCATTGGTGGCCAGGAGGTTATCACTCTGCATTATATGGAGGGGGTTAGAAAGGTTCAAATATAAACATAGTGTCAGACCCTTGTTGGAAACAGCGACCTAGATGGCAGGGGGCCATTCAACCCTTCAGCTCTTTGCTGCCATTATGAGGGTGAGCTGTTCCCTTTCTTGACTCTGTACTCTCTTTGGCCAACAAAAAATAGAACAATCACCATTTTTGATGGTTTCAACTAAATCCCGGTGTCCATTTTTTTTGGGGGGGGGGAGTGGAAGGAAGGCGAGAGAGCAAATTCCAGACCACCCACCCCAGCCTGCTTTGTGTGACAGAGTCCTTCTAAGAGAAAAGCTGGGCAGAGTGCGTCAGCTAATACCGACAATTGACAGGGGGCACCTTCTTCAGGAAGCAAGGGGTTCACAGACGGATTGAACTCATGGATAGAGGCGTGGGGTGGGGGGTGGTGGAGTTGGCCTGGAGTCACTCGACAACTGGATGCTGGGGAAGACAGTGAGGAGGTGTGATGCTTTGCATGTTCTCCTTTGCTGGTGACTGTGTTAGGAACAGTGGTGTCTAGAGTGTGAAGGACGCATGCCGTGACTATGGCAAGGTACATCCCTGTAATCTGTCTAGATGCTCTGTCTCCCAGCCCCACGCACAACAGAGCTCCCAGGCTGTCTTGCACATCTACCATACTGTCAGCAGTCACAGCGTGATACCCCAGAAGATACAGAGGGGGTTGGGGGGGAACAGAGACAGAGAGGGAGAAACTGACAGCGAGAGAGGGGGAGTGGGTCAGACAGAGACACACACACAAAAACACACAGGTGAGAGAGAGAGAGACAGGGTGACGGGGGAGTGACAGCCCAAGAGAGAGGTAGAAAGACATAGAGAGAGAACCTGAGAGAGGAAGGGGGAAGAGGGAAAGAGAGAAAGTGACAGAGAACAAACAGACAAAGAGAGAGAAAGAGACGAACAAAGAGGGGGAGACAGAGAGAGAGAGAAGGTGAGAAAGAAATAGGGAGAGAGAACATAAGGAAGGGAGTGCAGGAGAGAGGTTCAGAGAGAGTGAGTGAGTGACATACAGAGACAGGGAAACTGACAGAGAGAGAGAGAGACAGCCAGACAGATAAAGACAGCGAAATAGAGAAAATGGGTAAACCTAAGCTGTTGTCACAGTCTTTTTTTCCCTGACAGGTCTCCCCAGGCTGAACTCCTCTGACTCGCTCTCCCCTTCGGGACGGTTCAGTTTCATCCTTTTAAGATGTAAACTCATCCCCAACATTAGGGTCGGGCTGGAAAAACAAATCATAAATTAAGAACGCTCAACCTAGGCAACTACCACCACCTCAATCTTTAATTGGCAGCGTGGTGTGGGGAATATCCCAACCATCAGCCAAGGAGTGAGGAAAGAAGGGGACTTGGGAGAGTGACATCAATCTCTTTGCTGCTCGAGGTATATCACCCGAGATGTGCTGTAGGTAATGTTAAGGCCAGAGATTCACTGGATAGTGGGTGGATTCTGCTCATGTCCAGTAAAGAACTGGCTTGCTGTGGGTCACAGATGTTCACAACCTCCAGCTGTCATCGCCCTCCAGCCCACCCCAGCCCACCCCGCCATCACTGTCTCCTGGCTTTAAGTATTTTCTTTATGAAGACTAAAAACTAAGGTTAATGGGGTCCTTCTTGAGAGAGAGAGAGAGAATGAGAGAGAAAGATTGAGAGAGAGAGAATGAGAGAGAAAGACTGAGAGAGAAAGAATGGGAGAGAGATAGAGACAAAGAATGACACAGTGGGTGAGAGAAAGAATGAGAAACTGAGAGACAAAGAATGATTGAGCGAGAGAAAGAATGAGAAAGAGAGAGAAAGAATGAGGAGAGGGGAAGGTGACAGAAAGAGAGAGATAGAATGAGAGAGAGAGATAGCGACAAAGAATGAAAGAGAGAGAAAAATAATGAGAGTGAGAGAAAGAGAGAGAGAAAAACAATGAGAGGAAATGAGAGAGAAAGAGTGAGACAAAGAATAAAAAAGAGACAGAGAGAGATAGAGAGGAAAAACAATTCCTCCCACTGCCTCAGAAGAGCCCAGGTGAGAGAGTGATCTTGACATGGATAAGGCAGGTTCACAAAACTGATTGACCCCACAGGGTGGAAGGAGAACATAATGATAAAAGCCGCAATTCAGTTGGTACTAGACAGCAGGCACAAGAGGGAATGGGGTTTAAGGAAGGATGGTCAGCTTCTTAACTCTCCTGCAAATCCACAGAGACTCCAATTCCTTGAGAACCCATCTTGAGACAGGGTTGGCCAATACCTCAGTCAGAAAGCAGCGTCATGGGGTGATCAGTCAGCACTGAAACTCGCTAACAGCTGAGCCTTGCTGCGGCCGCAAGTTCCCAGATTCTGTTGCATGTAGCCCTGAAGAGAAATCTACTGAGGACTGGGAGGGAGGGGGATGGGTGTCTTGTAAACTAAGTGAAGTATGGCTTTCTGCCTTTCTTTCTTGAAACAGATTGTACACAGGACAGTGGTACAGCTGCTAATACCTCTGGACATTTCAATTTTTTTTATAGAAAACTGTGACAAGTCAAAGCTTCAGAAAAAGAACACTGAGATTCACAAAAAAAAATCTTTTGTTTTCCTCTAACTGGACAAGAAGCTTTTCTCAAAAGTTACCGACTGCTCAAGGCCCTAGAATTTCTTCGGGCCCCAGGCGGATGCCTGCCTGGGGGCAACCACAGTTCCAAACATTGGGAATTCCTCTGCGCTGCTCACATCTGGGGCCTGCAGGGAGACAGTTCCAAGTCAGAGAGTCACATTTCAGCACCAATGAAGCTACTCCTTAATCCGACTCACTTCAAAGAGTCTACTTTCCAGCTCCTCTGATGCTGCCTGGCCTGCTGTGCCCCTCCAACTCCCCGCCGTTATCTCAAGAGTCAACATGTTCGGTTCGGGTATCTTACAGGTTCCTTTGTGAGATGTTGACCTCACTAGCAACCTCCCTAATCACCCCTCGAATGAAGGGGTTTACCACTTCAGAGGGCAGCTGACAATCAGCCACTTGGCCCTGGGTCTGGAGTCAAGAGTTGGGAAAGACCGGGTGAGGATTTCCTTCCCAAGTGGACATGAGTGCACCAGATGGGACCTTACCCCCGAATAGTCACCATTCCTGAGACTAGCTTGCGATTTTGGCATGGTGGCTCAGTAGTTAGCATTGCTGCTTCACGGCGCCAGGAAGCCGGGTTCGATTCCACCCTTGGGTGACTGTCTGTGTGGAGTTCGCACGTTCTCCCCGTCTGCCTGGGTTTCTTTTGGGTGCTCTGGCTTCCTCCCACACTCCAAAGACGCGCAGGTTAGGTGGATTGGCCAATGGTTAATACAAGGTTACAGGGACTGGGTGGGTTTGGGTGGGATGCTCTTTAGAGGATCGGTGTGGACTCAATGGGCTCCTTCCACACTGTAGGGATTCTACAATTCCAGATTTATTCACCGATTTTAATTTCTCGCGTCTATGGATTACTAGGTCCGCTGCACCAGCATCTCCCCACAGATGGGGAGTTGGGAGGTTAGTACGAGCTGCACCCCGACCCCCTCCGAGCCCGAAAGGTTCCTAGCGGCTCTCGCCGCGAGTTTGAGCGCTCACCTTGTTGCCGGGGGCGTTCCACGGAGCGTCTCTCACCACAAAGCCTCTCGTCGAGCTGCGGGGCTCTTCCTCCACCCGGGACGGGGGCTTCATGTACGCTGCCATTGTCTCCGACTCCACAATCGCCATCATCTGCACCGCAGAGAGAGCCAGAAAGGGGACTGTGTTCAGAGGCACTGAGGAGAGACCTTTTCTAATTCTTCCATGGCTTTTGGGCACGTCACTGGTAAGGCCGGTCCCCAGCCGGCCTTCAACTGAGCAACCCGCTTGGCCATTTCAGAAGGGGGTTAAGAGTCAACCACATCACCATGGGCCACATGTAGAGCAGACTGAACAAGGTCTGCAGATTTCCTTCTCTATCGGTGGGCGATCATCATCACTCAGACCAGCTTTCTTTCAATTCCAGTTTTATTTCATGAATTTGAATGGCCGTGGTGGGGTTTGAGAGCATCTGTCCAGTTAAATGACCGAGAGAAAGGGAATGCAAAACGGGGATGAGAGAGAACGAAGGTCATTTTGATAGTACCCTCTTCCGCCTCAGGACGCCTCCGAAGGGCATTATAGCCAATGAAAAGCTTTCAAAATGTGGGATACAGGGAACTCTCCCCTTACAGCGATGTGGTTGACTCTTAACTGCCCCCTAGGCAATTAGGGATGGGCAATCAATGCTGGTCTAGTCAGAGACACCCACATCCCGTGAATGAAATAAAGAATAAGAAACTACCGAGCTGAGGTGATTCTTTTTTCTCTCAGAAGGCCATCAGAATTCCTCTCCCCAGAGAGCACTGGACACTGGGTCATTCATGGCCAAGTTGGTTGGTTCTTGCAGCAGTCTGGGTCAGAAATGCAAGGTGGGTAAAACGGAGTGGACGTTCAGATCAGCCAGAGCATAGCTCGGGACTCAGCAACAGTTTTTACCTGAATCACCTTTTCAGTAAAAACTGCCAGAAATAAAAGCCATCAACAGCTGAAGACAACATAACCGGCATTTACAAACCAAATACAGCAAACGTTTTTATTACCTGGCACCTATGGGACCAGGAGCTATGCAGTTGATCAGTTATTCGGGATTATCAAGAGGTTGACATAATCAATATAAAAACACACACTGAGCAACAGAAACATAATGCTGGGGGTAAACATGTCACTGTTATACTTTACTTACGGCATGATTCACTAAAAGTATAACGCATCATTGCTTTAAATAAACTCACCGGCAGACAGCCTTCTGACTCGCACCCTCACCTGACTACTCGGACATCACAGTATTTGAGGAGAAATTGACTTAAAATTGAATCAAATGTTGGTGTTTCATGTGGCCATTTGATTGAACAACAAATAAATTTACATTGAGGTAAATAAATTAAAAAAACTATAGTGACAGGACAGAATAATACAGTAAACATCACGGTATTTGGGGTATGTAATTTTTGCCGGACAGTGATAGTTCATAAAGTGCCGGTTGAAACAAAGTTTGTGGTACTTGCCAAATTATCAAGGTTCAATAAAGAAGGTACTTGTATTTGAATTCATTAAAACAAAATTAAATTTTGGTACAATTCTGAATGATCACATTTTTGACTTCTTTACACTGTAATGTTATCAGTGAGTCACAGAATCCCTACAGCGTGGAAGCAGGCCATTCAGCCCATCAACACCACACTGACCTCCCGAAAAGCATGCCACCTCCTTACCCTATCCCTGTGACCCTGTGACCTAACCTGCACATCTTTGGACTGTGGGAGGAAACCCACACAGACACTATGCAAACTCCACGCAGACAGCCACCTGAGGCTGGAATTGAACCCAAGTCCCTGGCGCTGTGAGGCAGCAGTGCTAGCCACTGTGCCACCCTTAATAAAGTCATCATTAAAATGTTAACACAAAACATGTGGAATTTTGTTAGTTTCTGCTCCTGTCACTGTGCAGAGTGTAAGTGGTGTCTTTGTGTCTATAATGAAGGCATGTACAACTGCCCTTGAGAAATTGGTGGAGACCCACACTTCTGACAGGAGTGGTTGCTCGGTCATTTCAGTTGTAACTGAGGCTCACCAGTAGGCCAACCAAGTAACTATGACCGCAGTCACAATTACTGATACAGGATTATTAATTCCCGGTTTACGTAATTTGAATTCCTTAGCTGCTGTGGTAGGATTTGAACTCACATCTTTGGGTCATCAATCCAGACCTTAGGATCACAAGTTTCACAACATAACACAACCACTGTGCTACTATTCCTGTAAACATGCAAACACCCCCGCCCTTCCTCCCTCTCTCAGTTAGCCTTGCCTGATTTGACCTGAGAGTTGGTTCTCTTTATTCACGAGCTGGTGCAGTAAGGGCGCGGGGACTTACGTATTCCTCCTCCAGGTTAAGCAGATGATCGATGGCATTGTCGACGTGCTCAGGGAGCCCGGTTATTGTCACACGGTTTGGGTCATCAGAGCCAGGTGGTGGGAACCTGATGTCGACCTGGCAAGGGGACAGAAAAATGGACGCACGTTATACAGGAAGTATCTAGCCATGGATAACGCTCTCACCCACTCCGAGTCAGAAGGCTGTGGTTTCAATATATTTCAGTACAAAGCACCATCACACGTGGCCTAAACATGCCCCTTGATGGTTTAAGAATAAAAAGTGATTGCATCTAGACCAGAGATAACAAGGTGTAGAGCTGG
>NW_025972825.1:0-9461 GCF_021869965.1 Rhincodon typus
ATCAGAGGATTAGATAGGGTGGACAGTGGGAGCCTTTTTCCTCGGATGGTGATGGCTAGCACGAGGGGACATAGCTTTAAATTGAGGGGTGATAGATATAGGACAGATGTCAGAGGTAGGTTCTTTACTCAGAGAGTAGTAAGGGCGTGGAATGCCCTGCCTGCAAAAATAGTAGACTCGCCCACTTTAAGGGCATTTAAATGGTCATTGGATAAACATATGGATGATAATGGAATAGTTTAGGTTAGATGGGCTTCAGATTGGTTTCACAGGTCGGCGCAACATCGAGGGCCGAAGGGCCTGTACTGCGCTGTAATGTTCTATGTTTTATGTTCTATGATTTCTCTCATGGTCCTGCACACAATGTCAAGTTCTTCTGTTTGGCTCTTTATGATAATTGCTGATAATACTGATATTTAAATACATCTTTTAATCACTCATAGGATATGATCACAATGACTGGGCCAGCATTTATTGTCCATCCCTAGTTGCCTTTGAAAAAGTTGTGGGTAGCTGGCCTCTTGAACTGCTGCAGTCTATTTGCTCTAGGATGACCTACCATGTCTTTCAGGAGGGAGTTCCAGGGTTTTGACCCAGAGACACTGAAGGAATGGCAACATATTTCCAAATCAGGATGGTGAGTGGCTTGGAGGGGAACTTGCAGATGATGGTGTTCCCATGTATCTGCTGCCTTTGCCCTTCTAGATGGAAGTGGTCATGGGTTTGGAAGGTGCTGTTTAAGGAGCTTTGGTGAATTTCTGCAGTGCATGTTTGAGATAGTTCTCGCTGCTGCCACTGAGCATCAGTTCTGGAGGGAATGGATGCTTGTGGATTTGGTGCCTATCAAGCTGACTGTCTTGTCCTGGACGGTGTCAAGCTTTTTGAGTATTGTTTCTGCTGCACCCATCCACACAAGTGGGAACTGTTCCATCACACTCCTGACTTGACCCCTTTGATGGTGAACAGGCTTTATGGACTTAGGAGGTGAGTTACTCACTGCAGGATTCCTAACCTCTGACCTGTTCTTGTAGCCACAGTACTTATATGGTGAGTCCAGTTCAACTTCTGGTCAATGGTAACCTGCAGGATGTTGATAGTGGAGGCTTCAGTGATGGGAACACTGTTTAGTGTCAAGGGGCAGTAGGTCGATATTTTCATGTTGAAGATGGTCATTGCCTGACATTTGTTGGTATAATACTTGCCACTTTTCAACCCAAGCTTGGAAGTTGTCCAGGTCTTTTTGCATTTGAACATGAACTGCTTCAGTATGTCAGGAGTCATGAATGGTGCTGAACGCTACACAATCATTAGCAAATACCCCCACTTTTGCTTACAAAGAATAAAAGCAAAACACACATAAGTTTCTCTTCTTCGAGGCTGATATTTCCTAAATGGTTCCATCTGTCTTCAACAAATAAATATTAAAAGCATTAATTGAACAACACACACTTTTGGATCAAAATCATTCATTTCACTCAAATACCTATCATACGTATCATTCAATAAGGCCAATATTAAAAATGATATTAAGTTCACAGTAAATGAAAACAGAGATATTAATATAAAGAAATCTTAAACATTGAAAATACAGTAATCATATGGAGAGATAGGCAAATTCAGAACTTTCAAAGTATTTCCTTATTGACTTTATTTGACTGCTGGAATTAATGGTGTTAAGAACAATACTAAGAAGGTGGTGGGAGATATCACTGCCCTTCTACTGATTTACCATTTTGTAGAAAATGCAGTTTGGATGTTTAGGCTACACTATGCATATTAACACGAGTTGACAAGTCCTGGTATTGGTTTCACACTGTTTCACACTGATATTTGAAAAATTTCAACTTGACTATAATTAGACATTATTACGTTAAATTATAGTTAGTTCATACTTTTATATAAGAACCTTCACCAGAAGACTTTGTGATACCAGTGAGAATGTTGAAAAGGCCATAGACTTCTTACATGGCTGAGAAATCACCTAGCCTACCATTACAGATGGTCTAAATTGAATTGTTTGTCGAGAGAAGATCCTGAAGGTATTAGGGTGATGGTTAAGGGTCTTCCTATCATTTGGCAGTGTATTGTGATGTTATAATTCTACAACACAGGGTAATACATCCTCAGGCCTGACATTGATTCATTTTCATCTGAGCTTTCAACATAATTATGTATCTCATTGCAACCTTCCTTCAAAATGCCTACAGCCTAAAAGATGAGGGCCGAAGTGGGGGTGGTATGGAGGGGTGCAGCAGAGAAATGAGGTACACTATACTGTGATTACTTTGGGCTAAATATGCTCTTCAAAAGCAGTGCTGCTGCAGACATTAATAGAATTGCTGTTCACTTGCAAAAGAACATTATGAAATTAGCAATGCCCACATTCTGTGAAAGAATATTTTTAAAAATTAGAACTATTAGAAACACATGGAGCAGCATGGTGACTCACTGGTTAGCATGACTGCCACACAGCGCCAGGGACCTGGGTTTGATTCCAGCTTCGGCTGACTGTCTGTGTGGAGTTTTCACATTCTCCCCGTGTCCGTGCAGGTTTCCTCCAGGTGCTCCGGTTTCCTCCCACTGTCCAAAGATGTGCAGGTTAGGCGGATTGGCCATGCTAAATTGACCACAGTGTCCAGGGATGTGCAGGCTAGTGGGTTAGCTATGGGGAAAGCAGGGTTACAGGGTCTGGGTGGGATGCTCTTCGGAGGGATGGACTTGACTCGATGGGCTGAATAGTCTGCTTTCACACTGCAGGGATTCTATGATTCTATGAATGCTCATTTATGTGAAGTAATGATTTTACAGACTACATTAAAAAATTAATTAATAGGTGCTTAGTGAACAATGAATATGAACAACCTAAACGCGAGACAGAGTTTTTAAAATTGTATTTAACACTGAATACTGTTAAAACAGGCACAATAGTTGACATCATTTAGCGAATATATGGTCGGACTAAGTAATTTTTGTCGCCATTTACTGCATTGTTCTAACATTATTCCTCTTTGAAATACACTGAAGCTATTAATCTGTTTACTGTCATCCTGTGAAGTTCATTGAATTTTGAGTGCTTTGTTCACTTTTTGAATTATCACAGTACCTGCTTTCTTTCCATCTGAGGCTGAATGCATTGATGTGGTTGCCATGAAAGCACCTTCAGGGCTCCCCTGATGGCTTAGAAAGTTTATCTCAGCAGCTGAACAATGCATGCCAGAAAGGTCCCAGACTTAACCCTGAGACTATGATGAGTTTGCTGATCTTAGCTAGCATAAAGCAGGGGACACTGTAATTGATATGTTGAACATGAAATTTGAAGAAAGTGCAACCACCAACATTTCTGCTCGAAAGCACCATCCACTGACCCTTGTTGAAACAGTAGACACTGACTTTTACTGAAAAGCTAGAGACTGCAGCACATTGCTGTTGGCACACAGTTTCATTTCAGGGGAACACAGATCAGAGAATTGCATGCAAAGGGCCTCTTCTCTGACTATAAGACTTTAAAAATATAGGAGCAGGATTATACGATTCAGCCCATCAAGTCTGGTCCACCATTTGATCATGGCTGATATGTTTCTCACTCCATTCTCCTGCCTTCTCCCTGTGACCCTTTATCCCCTTACTAATCAAGAATCTATCTCTCTCTTAAACATGCTCAATGACTCAGCCTCCACATTCCTCTGCGACAATGAATTACACAGTTTCACCACCCTATGGCTGAAGAAACATCTCCTTATCTCAGTTCTAAAGGTTTGTCCCTTCACTCTGAGGCTGTATCCTCAAGTCCTAGTTTTTCCCACGCATAGAAACATCTTCACCACATCCACTTTATCCAGGCCTCTCAGTATTCAATTAGTTTCAATCAGATTCACCCCCATCCCTCTAAACTCCATCGAGTACAGAGCCAAAGTCCTCAACAACTTCTCGTCTGATAGGCTTTTAATCCTCAGGATCATTTTTGTAAATCTCCTCTGGACCCTTTCAAGGCCAGCACATCATTCCTTTGAGTTGGGCACATAACTGCTCACAACATTCCAAAAGAGATCTGACTAGAGCCTTATACAGCTTAAATAGTACATTTCTGCCCTTCTGAGATGAATAATAACACTCTCTTTGCCTTCCTAACTGCTAACTGAGCCAGTATGTTAACCTTAAGAGAATCCTGAACTGGGACTTCCAAGTCTCTTTGTACTTCAGATTTCTGAAGTTCTTCCCCAATTAGAAAATAGTCTATGCTTCTATTCTTCCTGCCGAAGTGCATAACCTCACACTTACCCATATTGTATCCCATCTGCAACTTCCTTACCCACTCTCCCAGACTGACGAAGTGCTTCTGCAGCCTCTCAGCTTCTTCAAAACTACCTGTCCTTCCACCTGACATTGTGTCATCTCAAACTTAGCAACAATGCCCTCTGTTCCATCGTTCAGATTGTTAACGTATAACGTGAATAGTTGTGATCCCAACACTGACCCCTGTGGAATTCCACTGGTCACCAGGTGCCATCCTGAAAAAGACCCCTATATCTCTACTCTCTGCCTTTTGCCAGTCAGCCAATCCTCTATCCATGCCAGTATCTTGCCCCTAACACCATTGGTTTGTATCTTATTTAACAGCCTCCTGTGCGGCACTTTGTCAAAGGCCTTCTGGAAATCTACGTAGATCATGTTCACTGGCTCTCCTTCATCTAACTTGCCTGTTACCTTGTCAAAGAATTCTAACAGATTTGTCAAGCATGGCCTCCCCTTTACAAAGCTATGCTGACTCTGCCCTATTTTATCATTCACTTCCAAGTACTCCACAATCTCATTCTTAATCATGGACTCTAAACTCTTACCAACAACTGAGGTCAGGCTAACTGGTCTATAGTTTCCTGTCTTCTGCCTCCCTTGCTTCTTAAACAGGGGTGTTATATTAGCTATTTTCCCCCAGGACCCTCTCTGACTTCAATGATTCCTGAAAGATCACCACCAATGCTTCTACAAACTCCTCAGCTATCCCCTTCAGAATTCTGGGGTGTAGTCCATCCGGTCCAGGTGATTAATCCATCCTTAAATCTTTCAGCTTCACCAGCATCTTCTCCTGAGTGATGGCCACTAGACTCTCCTATGCCCTTTGACTCTCCTGAAGTTCTTGTATGCTACTGGTGTCCTCTGCTGTGAAAACTAATGCAAAGCACCTATTCAGTTCTTCTGCCATTTCTTTATTCTCCATTACTACTTCTGCAACATTATTTTCCAGTGAAACAATGTAAACTCTTTCCTGTCTCTTGTCTTTTAGATATCTAAAAACATTCTTGCAACCTTCTTTTACATTACTAGCTAACTTATTCTCATATTTCATCTTCTCCCTCCTTATAATTTTTTTAGTTATCCTTTGCTGGTTTTTAAAGGCTTCCCAGTCCTCTGGCTTCCCATTAGTCTTCACCACATTGTATGCTTTTTCTTTTGTTTCTATGTTGTCCCTGACTTCCTTTGTCAGCCATTGTTGCCTCGTTCTCCCCTTAGTATGTTTCTTCCTCCTTGGGATGAATTTGTGCTGTGCCTCCCAATTTATACTCAGAAACTCCTGCCATTGGTGTTTCAGTGTCTTCCCTGCCAGTCTTCTCTTCCAATCAGCTCTGACCAGCTCCTCCTTCATATCAGTTAACTTTTCTCAATTGGAATAGTGTTACATCTGATTCCAGCTTCTCCCTTATTGTTTGACATATTGAATGAAAAAGCTGGAAATCAGAAACAATACATTTGGGCTTGCTCTCCATTCTGTACATCGTAGGAGCAGAGATCATAACATTGAGCCAATGTTATCACAGTCATTGAGATATAGATTACTTCCCTTTTGCTCTCTTACATTTTGGGTCAGAGTAACAGGCTGAGACAGGCTGGTGGCAGTCGGAAACCTGTTTGTAACTGAAGCAGGCTTTGTTGAAGCTCTTCAATTTATTGATGGCCTTCGGACTCAACACCAGATCCCCTGGTCAATCAAAGAGGGAGAGCAGAAAGACAGCAGAATTTGTCAGAAGAAGTTTAAAGGTCCCCCATGAGGGTCAGAGTGGCTGAATCTGAACATATTGATTCCTTCAGCAACTACAGGAATGAAAAAGAATTGTCAGAAAATTGTCCCTGGGTCTCTGACTCTTACCTGGAGGTATGCCTGTAGGAACTGAGAAAATGAAGAGAGTTGATAGGATTGTAGAAAGACTCTAGTCTCTCATATCAAGCAGTCATGTTTATATAAATGGCTGAGGAAGTGAGCAGGAGGTGCACATTCCTTCGGAGACAGTGCACTAAGAGATTCAATGAGCTCAGGAGGACAGAGAAGATGAGAAGGATAACAATTGCCAAGCCCCACAATCTGACTTCTCCAGCATTCTCCTGCACAGTACACCTCAGAAAAACACATCTTGCAGATCAACTCATTCTTCTATTTCTCTCGGCACCTCTTCACATCTGGAATCCATAGCCCACCCTCAGCATCATCCCTAGCTCTTTGGCCATCTAACACTGCTGCCTCACAGTCACATTTCATAAATATTGTCCTTTCCTCATCTCCGCATAATCCATCACCAACATTCATAACTGGTAGAATTAAACTGCGCAGAACTGCCAGGAAGGCAGATTACCTGGGGGTACAATGGTGGAGAGCATAGTCTCCAGTGATAGCTTCATTGATGGTCATTGCCAAAGTGCACCACTTGGTGCAGTGGAAAGAAAGACTCCTTCTAGGAAGCTGCATATATCAGGCCTCCAAAGGCACTGGTGCTTAGACACGTCAGGAGAGCTGATAATCATCCTATAGACCCTCTGTTGGTTGTTCTGTCTCCTTCAAGTTGGATCTCTGTGTCCTCCCGTTCTGGAGCAGCATGTAGATAAGGAGCAGACTGGTGCAGCTGCTGCTGTGGTTAAAGGTGCTTTTGGTGTTGCTGATGCTGCTTCTCTTTGTCATCAGTGGTCCAAGATATAGGCTGCTGCTATGCTGCAACAAAGGATGGTAGCAGCAAGGTGCTCATCAAGGTGAGGGAAGTCTAAGAAAAGAGAATCAACTTCCAAGAAATTGGAAATGACTAGTACAGCAGTAAAAACATACACTCAGAAGTGCTGTGAGCAGCAGCCTCTGACCCAGGCATGGCTACAGCTATTCAGTTTCCCTTTTTGTAGGTTTCCCAACCTGTCAATTACATTGAAATAGCATCTTCCACTGTGCTCTCCCCTGGTTGATCCTGATAAGTTCCACACATCTCCAGAAACGTCTGTTAAAAACAGAATGCTGATTAAATCCTCAGTTCACTCGACAGATTCATGGGGATTGCCATTTGCCTGCATACCCACCCAGATTAAGTGAGGGGTTTTGCTTCTGAAGTGAGAGGTATCATGATATGTTTCTGAGCCAATGTCAGTTTTCAGTGCTGAACCTTCTTGTGACCAGTCTGGCTTTGCTACCTGTGCTTTGAAAGTTAATTGACCTGAAACATTGAGTTGGTTTTGCTCCCCACAGGTACTTTTTGACCCCCTGGTATTTGCAGCATTTACTATTTTTATTTCAGATTTTCAGAATCTGCCTTGTTTTGCTTTTGACTTTTTAACTTTGTTCCTTTCAGTTTCACAATCTCCCTCAGATTTCATAGAATTACATGGAATAAAAACAGGTCAGTCAGTCTGGCAGATGCCATTGTTTATGCTTTGCAGCAGCCTTCCCTAACCCCTCTTGTTCTAATCAATGGGAGGCTGTAACATTGGGTGATTACTCCAGAGGCCCAGGCTAATGACCTGGGGACACTGATTTAAATGATGCCCGCAAGACCATATCAATTATTGTTAAAAACACATCTGGCTCACTGAATCCCTTTAGGGAAGGAAATATGCAGTGCTTGTTTGGCTGACATGTGACTTCAAATCTATGTTAATTTCAGAGACACTTAACTACCCTCTGAAATGGCAACAAATGCTGACCATGCCAGTGATACCTACGCTATGTGACAGAAATTTTTTTTGAAAAACCTATCAATATTTCTTTATAAAGCGATGGAAGGTCTATTCATTATATATTATATATTGCTTTTGGATTGTACATTTTAAAACCTATGTAGGTGTGTATGGGATAGCAGGAACTGTAGATGCTGGAGAATCTGAGATAACAAGGTGTAGAGCTGGATGAACATGGCAGGCCAAGCAGCATCAGAGGAGCAGGAAGGCTGACATTTCAGGCCTAGACCATTTCTGAAGAAAGATCTAGGCCCGAAATGTCAGCCTTCCTGTTCCTCTGATGCTGCTTGGCCTGCTGTGTTCATCCAGCTCTACACCTTGTTATCCCTTATACTCTTTGTAGTAGTCAGTTTCACGTTCTAGAGATTCTCTGAGTAAATAACTTTCTCCTGAATTCCCTGTTGGGTTTATTAGTGGCTGTCTCATATTAATATCCCCACTTTTCATCTATTTTACGTGTTGAAAGATCTTCTCTATGCCAGTCCTTTTGTCATCTCAAGCACCTCTATCTGGTTACCCCTTGATATATCAGAATTCAAAGGTGTTAACAACTTTTAATATAACTCCATAAATTATGTTTATTAATCCATTAACCCACTAATTCGTGGTTATAATACTAACTGCAGATTTCCATGTACTAGTCAGCCCCCATTCAAACTGATTCAGGGGTTCGCTACCGTATCAGGTTACAACCACTTCAATTTGCGGTTACACCCCACTTGAAAGTGCACTCATGCATAACGCGCTGTGTAAACAACCCCATCTAAACAAGACCTACATTCCATTCAAAGGTGCAGTCAGGCATGACAGCTAACAAAACTGCACAGACACTACAGGATGGAACCTTTTTGCACCCCTACACCAAAAACAGTGTTATTTGATATTAAAATCCAACTGAATAGCTGCTATTACCAAGTCGTTTATCTTCTCCCTCCAGCTAGACTAACTTCAAGTATCAGTCGAAGATGATAATTGGATAGCCCTGCAGACTTTTCCTGTATATTATGTAGCTAGGTAATTGTCCCAAGTTTTTATTCAACATGTATATAAAACTTTACCCCACTAATAGAACTAACAAACGCTATGCAGCGTATGTAAGCAACCTTTAACTTACCAGTAAAACTAACGGCACTATGCCCAGACCCGTGCGACCTTGAATGAATGAATAATAGCAAATAAAACCCACAGATGGACACAACCATGAAACCAACTAAACAAGACTAACACCTTTTGAATTATGCAAGGACAAACCAGACAGACACTCTAATCTCATTAAAATAGCCATTAATACTCAACAATAACCGGTAACGTTTAGCACATGTTTAAACCATCTCCAATTTCCTGCAAAACAGTTTTTGTACAATGTCTGCTGCTTAACACTCAACTGTTTGAATGTTAATTTATGCTTGAATTCTGTATAAAATGGCTGCTTTCAAGCTATGATTTTGGGGATAACAAGATGTAGAGCTGGATGAACA
>NW_025972826.1:0-9461 GCF_021869965.1 Rhincodon typus
TTCGGGCCTAGACCCTTCATCAGGGTCTAGGCCCGAAACGTCAGCCTCTCTGCTCCTGTGATGCTGCTTGGCCTGCTGTGTTCGTCCAGCCCTGCACCTTGTTGTCTCGGATTCTCCAGCATCTGCAGTTCCTGCTATCTCTGCATATCAATGAGTCAGGATTGGATAAGAATGACAGGCTAACACATGCAAATAGGCCTCATGCTGTTCACCAACAAGATTGTCTCAATATTTAACATCTGGTTGGAGCTGTGGATATTTTGTTCTCAATGCCAAAAATGTCATCACTGTCAATTTTACACTGTTTCCCAACATTTTTTGCCAGGGCCCAGAGAGAGGATTCAGGATTCAGCCCAAAGCAACAATATAACTGGATTTCACTGGGATCTTGTAACTACTGCAATTCTTGAATTACTAATATTTGGAAATT
This sequence comes from Rhincodon typus, assembly GCF_021869965.1. Lineage (NCBI taxonomy): Eukaryota > Metazoa > Chordata > Chondrichthyes > Orectolobiformes > Rhincodontidae > Rhincodon > Rhincodon typus. The sequence goes on from NW_025972826.1 coordinate 431, forward strand.
TAAATATTCCCATTTATTATTTCCAAGTTACACAGCCTTCTGATCAGGGGAAAATATTTGAGCAAACATCTCCATCTTTACAACTGTTAGAGCTTGCTCCAAAGATTTAAATATTTTAAGACAGAGCAGCTATAAAATCTAGAAAGTCCCAGATTTGGTCGTAGTCTGCTGACAGAGTTCAACCAGAGTAGCACCTTAATTCACAATCCTGAGTAAAGGGGAGCTTAACCAATATTAAACGGATAGGTTTTCCTACTCTTGAGCACTATCCAATGACTCTTGGTTTAGGTGATGCAGGTCATGTTTGGTTCAACAGTTTATCTCGTTTGGTCAAATGACATATTAAAGCCTGCTTTTTCTGTTCTCATAAGGAATGACTGTGGGAGAGGAGGCACTAATGATCATGAACCATATCCCTGCAGGGAGTTAACATCTTCAGTATCCTATTTCTGCTTGTCGATGTCTGTTGTGCTCAAATTGAATACAATGGCTGTGAAGTCGTTCAAATTATCCCAAAGACAGATTTAGGTATAGCAGATTAAATTGGATAACCACTGAGAACAGGCCCAGGATTGCAATGCATGATTAACCTTCATCAGTTCATTGCACTGCAAACAGGACATCAACTATATGCCATCTGCTCATTTTCATGATTGCTATTTGCAGCAAGCACTCCCATGCTGTTGATTGGCTGCACGCATCAGCAGTGAATATCATGAGTGCTTAGCACTGCCTAGAGCTGTTCTGTGCTACTTAAAGCTGCACCTCTTAGAGGGGAAGAATGGTGTCCTTGCTAATGGTGCTAAGATAGGTCTGAACATTCAGATGAGCAACATTCAATAATGATTGATCAGAGAAGCACCAAAGTTTCCAAACACTGCATGGTGAGCTTTGGTGGAAGAGGTGGAAAGAAGGAGCGGTCACCTCCATCCTCAGTGATGGGCTGGAGTCTGAAGCCCTCCAGATATATGTTCAAGAAGCAGAGGAAAGTGATGGAAGGGGTGTTCAATGCCAGGAATTTAGCCCCAAAGACCTGGATGGAGTCTCAGAGGATGTTAATGATCTTCGAATCTTGAAATGCTATATTCAAAACTGGCACCATTGGCTTCATTTAATGCTCAGCTACACTAGCATCACCCCTAGCAGCAATCTCAATCAGTTGTGACTCTGACTTAACCATCCTGTGCTTTACCTCATCTTCTTACACAAAATACCACTGCAAGTCTTACATTCATATCTCCCAACTTGCACAGACTGGTACCTAGTCGACTACGATAACCACATCTTCCAAAACCTATTCTCCAACACTCAGAAATACACTTTACACTCTCTCTCTCTTAACTGTGAAAGTGGCACTCATCAGGAGGCAACAGGAATCAATTAGGGTGAGACATGACTGCATCTCTTAAACCCCACAGCGCTGGCCATTACTGCCAAGAGCTCTTTCCCCAACCTCACCTTTTACCCTGCTTCTGTCTCTCCTCTTGTAACTTATCCTGCATCCTCACGGTCATGCTCAAAGTTAAGAGGCTGGCCAATAGGCCATAACTATGTTTGAAAGTAATTGGTTTGTACCCGCCTCCAAAATAAAATATATTTCTACATCTGCCAGACCATGGCCTTAATTACTGCTACTTTAAACAAATATCAAAAAAATTTTCAAAATAAGTAAATTTGCAGCAAAAGCCAGAAGATATTATAAAAAGTTTGAATTTGTACTTTCAGTTCCTAAGTCCAGATTGTTCAAATAAATGTTGAACATCAACTGCCTCAGCACTGATCCTTGTGGAGCACGATTTGCCATTTTTCTCCAAGCTTTCACTCCTACTCTCTGTTTCCTGTTTTGTATCAAGTTTCCGAACCATATTGCTGTTTGTCCCTTGACCTCTCATGTTCTGACCTTCCAGACATGAGTTTACTACGAGATACCTCATCAAAGTTTTTATAGGAATCAAAATATATCATGTCTATTACATTACCCTTTCTGTTAGTCCTTCAAGTAATTCACTCAAGTTTGTTGAGCATGGTCTTCCCTTTTGGGATTCTTGCTGAATACTCTAATTACATCTTTGAATAAGGATTACACAACCTCTCCAACAACCAGTAATAAGCAAATTGCTTTGTTCTTCCCTGTGCTTGTTCTAACTTATTTCTTATGCAAAATGAAGCTGTCTACAAAGATCTGGTAATATTCCCTGTTATAATGAATAATCATCTATGTATAATTGTGCCTTTGGTATGTCTTCCCCAACTTATTTTAATATACATAGGTGCAACAAGGATTTTATCTTCTCAGAGTTGATTAGTTCAGAATTTATCTTGCCCTGCTTATCCTAAATAATTTTGTCTTTTTTTGAACTCTTTTTCTAAAGTCATTTTCACCATGTTAGTCTCCCTGCATGGTAAATACTGAGGCAAATGAATTATTCAATACTTCTGTTATTTTTGACCTGTTGTGATATGATATGCATATATCTTTAAATGGGATTACCTTAAGCTACTGAATATCATAACATGTCATGATTGGATGTGATCTTTTAGCCCCATGGCTTGAAGCCAGCCTGAAGCAGCAATAATAGAGATCGGATTTACTCTACTCTCAGGAAATCTGTTTAAGTAATCTTATCTTCAAAATAAGGAACCCACATCTTGTGATTTGTACTTTTACACTTTAGAGAATAACATAATATTACCTACGTATTTATTGATCCATCTCTTACTGACCCTATCCTCATCCTGATATTTATGTGTCTGTAGATTATCTCATTTTCCTTTTTTTATAATCCTTATTAAAGTAAAGTTTCTCTTCTCTTACATACATTGTTTCAAAAGCTATACTTTTGTGTTTAAGAACATAGAACACAGAACAGTACAGCACAATACAGGCCCTTTGGCCCACGATGTTGTGCTGACCTATTATCCTATTCTAAGATCAAACTACCGTGCATACCTTATATTTCACTATCATCCATGTGCCTATCCAAGAGTCGCTTAAATGTCCCTAATGTACCTGACTCCACTACCGCTGCCGGCAGCACATTCCACACACCCACCAGTCTCTGCCTGAAGAACCTACCTCTGACATCTCCCCTATACCGTCCTCCAATCACCTTAAAATTATGCCCCCTCATAATGGTCATTTCCGCCCTGGGAAAAAGTTTCTGGGTATCGACTCTATCTATGCCTGTCATCATCTTGTACACTTTAAATTTTGAAATTAACTTTACTGGATGAAAATTTGGCTGTTACTAATCTCATGATACAAATTGACCATAATAAGGCAATAAAGAGCACCAGATATTGGAGCAGAATTAGGCTATTCAACCCATCAAATTTGTTCTACCAGGAAATTGTAGAGACATTGGTGGTGATCTTTCAGGAATCACTGGAGTCAGGGAGGATCCCAGAGGACTGGAAAATGGCTAAGGTAACACTCTCATTTAAGAAGGGAGGGAGACAGAAGTCAGGAAATTATAGGCTGGTTAGCCTGGCCTCAGTTATTGGTAAGATTTTGGAGTCTATTATTTAGGATGAGATTGCTGAGTACTTGAAAGTGCACTGTAAAATAGGTTTGTTTTTCAACCCTATTCTCCTGTAACCTTTGGTCCCCTTACCAATTAAGAATCTATCTATCTCTGCCTCAAATACACTCAATGACCTGGCCTCCACAACTTTCTGCAGCAATGGGTCCACAGATTAACCATCCTCTGGCTGAAGAAATTCCTCCTCATCTCAATTCTAAAGGGCCATCCCTCAACTGTGAATCTATGCCCCCGGGTTTGAATCTCTCCTACTCGTGGAAGCATCTTCTCCACATCCACTTTATCCAGGCTCCTCAGCATTCTGTAAGTTTCAGTGAGATCCTCTCTCATTTTTTTACACTTCATTGAGTACAGACCCAGAGTCCTCAACTGTTCTGCATATGACATGATCTTCATCCCCAGGATCATTTTTGTTAAAATCCTCTGGTCCCCTTCCAATGCCAACACATCTTTCCTTAGAGATGGGGCCCAAAGCTGCTCACAATATTCCAAATGCAGTCTGACCAGAGCCTTATACAGCCTCAGCAGTACATTGCTGCCTTTTATTCTAGCCCTCTTGAAATAAATGTGAACATTGCATTTGGCTTCCTATCCATCAACTAAATCTGTATGTTAACCTTGAGAGAATGCTGAACCAGAACTCCCAAGTCCCTTTGTGTTCCAGGGATTCCCGAAGCTTTACCCAATTCAAAAAATATTCTTCCTACCTCTTTTCTTCCTACCAAAGTGCATAACCTCACACTTTCCCACATTGTTTTCCATCTGCCTCTTCTTTGCCCTCTCTCCTAACTTGCCCAAGTCCTTCTGCAGCCTCCCTGCTTCCTGCCTGTCCTTCCATCTTCTTTATGTCATTTGCAAACTTAGTGGCAATGCCCTTGGTTCATTTGCCCAGATCAGTAATGTATCACATGAATAGTGTGGTCCCAGCAAGGGCCCTGGCGAAAGTCAACTAATCAGTGACTGACATCCTGAGAAAGATACCTTTATCTCTAATTCCTACGTTCTGCCAGTGAGCCAATCCTCTATCCATATCAGTACCTTGCCCCTAACACCATGGATTCTTGTCTTACTTAGCAGCTTCCTATGTGGCCTTCTGGAAATCCAAATAGACCGTGTCCACTGGCTCTCCTTTGTCTAACTATCTTGTTATCTCGATACCTCCTCAAAGAATTCTAACAGATTTGTCATGCATGACGTCCTCTTGGCAAAGCAGTCCTGACTGAGCCCTATTTTGCAGTGCACTTTCAAGTACTCAGCAATCTCATCCTAAATAATAGACTCCAAAATCTTACCAATGACTGAGGACAGGCTAACCAGCCTATAGCCTGTCTTCTGTCTCCCGCTCTTCTCAAATGAGAGTGTTACCTTAGCCATTTTCCAGTCCTCAGGGATCCTCCCTGACTCCAGTGATTCCTGAAAGATCACCACCAATGTCTCTACAATTCCCTGAGCTATCTCTTTCAGAACTCTGGGGTGTAGTCTGTCTGGTCCAAGTGATTTATCTGCCTTTAGACCTTTCAGCTTCCCCAACACCTTCTCCTTAGTGATATCCACTACACACACCTCTAACTCTGACTCTCTTGACGTTCTGGTATGTTGTTGATGTCTTCCACTCTGAAAACTAATGCGAAGTACCTGTTCAGCCCCTCCGCCATTTCTTCTTTCTGTATTATTAATTCACCACCCTCAGTTTCCAACGGTCAATGTTCACTCTTGCCTCTCTCTTAGCTTTTAGATATCTAAAAAAAAACTTTTTTTTTACATTACTAGCTATGTTGCTTTCATATTTCATCTTCTCCCCCTTAATGTTTTGTTAATTATCCTCTGCTGGTTTGTAAAGGCTACCCTATCCACTGGGTTCCCATTAACCAATGTTTTTGCTTTTGCTTTTACACTGTCTCTTGTCAGCCATGATCGCTTCATTTCGCCCTTAGCATGTTTCTTCTTCCTTGGGATGAATTTCTGCTGTGCCTCCTGAATTACCCCGAGAAACTCATGCCATTGGTGCTCCACTGTCTTCCCTGTTGTCACCCTTTCCAATCAACTCTGGCCAGTCCCTCCCTCATGTCTTTGTAGTTACCTTTATTCAATTGTAATAATGTCACATCTTTATTCATTAACGGGATGAGGGCATCGCTGGCAGGATCAGCATTTATTGCCCATCCCTAATTGCCCAGAAGGCAGTTAAGAGTCAACCATATTGCTGTGGGTCTGGAGTCATATGTAGGCTAGGCCAGGTAAGGATGGCAGTTTCCTTCCCTAAAGGACATTAGTGAACCAGATGGGTTTTTTCCCCTAACAATCGACAATGAATTCACGGTGATCATTAGACTCTTAATTCTAGGTATTTATTGAATTCAAATTCCACCATCTGCCATGGCAGGATTTGAACCCGGGTCCCCAGAACATTATCTGGGTCTCTGGATTAACAGTCCAGCGATAATACCACTGGGCCATTACGTCCCCATGTCTGATCTGATCTGAACCAGCTTCTCCCTCCCATGCTGCAGGGTGAATTGTATCATATTATGGTCACTGTCCCCAGGGGTTCTTCCACCTTAAGCTCCCAATCAAGTATGATTCATTACACATCACCAAATCCAGGATTACCTGTTCCCTAGTGGACTCTGCCACAAACTGCTCCATAAAAACCATCATGTAGACTTTCTTAGGGGTCAAATGATGACCATGAAACCATTGCTGAATGTCAGAAAAACCCTTCTCGTTCACTAAGGTCCTTTAGGGAAGGAAACAGCCGTTCTTACCTGGTCTGCCCTATATGTGACTCCAGACCCACAGAAAGATGTTGGCACTAACTGCCCTCTGGGCAATTAGGGATGGGTAATAAGTATTGGCCTGACAGTAACACCCAGATCCCATGAATGAATATATTTTAAAAAAAACTACAAATTCCTCTTCTTGAGATCCACTACCAACCTAATTTTCCCAGTCCACCTGCCTTCTGATTTCTGGAAGGATTCCAATCAGTGATTACCAGCACAGAACAAAGACATTATCCCACTGGAATTCTGCTTTTATTCATTCATGGGATGTGGGCATCACTGGCTGGCCAGCATTTTTTGCCCATCCTTAGTTGCCCTTGAAGGTGGTGGTAAACTGTCTTCTTGAAGTAATTATAGTCAATTTAGTGAAGGTAGACCCACAATACCATAAGAGAGGAAATTCCAGGATTTTGACCCAGTGACACTGATGGAACAGTGATGTATTTTCAAGTCAGGTTGGTGAGTAGATTGCAGGTGATGGTGTTACCTTGTATCTGCTGCCCTTGTCCTTCAAGAGGGTAATGGCCATGGGTTTGGAAGGTACTGTCTGAAAAGCCTTGGTGAACTTCTGTACAGAATCTGTACAGGAGATGGTACATACGGCTGCTACTGTGCATGAGTGATGCATTGAGTGACAATTTGTGGATGTGAAGCCAATGAAGTATGCTGCTGTGTTCTGAATAAATTGAGTTTCTTGAGTGATCTTGGAGCTACACACATCAGAGCAACTAGAAAATGTTCCATCACACTCCTGCCTTCTGTCTTGTGGTTTTGGGAAGTCAGCAGGATAGGATCATTATAGGATTCCTCGGGCTTGACCTCCTCTTGTAGCCGCAGTAGTTATGGAGCTAATCCAGTCCAGTTTCTGATCAATGGTAACCTCCAAGATATTGACAGTGGGGAATTCAGTGATGGTAATACACTGATTTTCTAGGAGGAAAGGCTAGGTTGTCTCTTCTTAGAGATGGCCATTGCCTGGCAACATGCAATGCAAATGTTACTTGCCACTTGTCAGCCCATATCTGGATATTGTCTAGGATTTGGAAATAGACTCCTTCAGTATCTGACAAATTATGAATGGTGCTGGACGTTGTAAAATCATCAGCGAATAGCCCCATTTCTGACCTCATGATGAAGGCAAGGTAACTAGTGAATTGGCTCATGATGGTATCCTGTAGAGATGTCCTGGAACTGAAAGAACTGATCTCCAACAAAAATAACCACCTTTGTTGTGCTAGAATTGACTCCAACCAGCAGAGATTTTTCTCCTGGATTCTAGGATTGCTATGGATCCTTCATGCCGTACTCCATCCGATACAGCTGTGATTTCAAGGGCAGTCACTAGCATGTCACCTTGTATTTTCTGGACCTTCAATTCACAAACATAAAAAGGCCAACAGACATTGTATCTCCTACCCAATTCTGAACAAGGGGGAAGATATTGAAACTCATTATGAATGGCACTAATGGTTCACCATTGATCTTATACAAATAAACAATGTTCCTGACAAGGGAGATGGAAACTACCTCAATAAGTTGAAAGCCAGGTGCCGCATGATAAGACACTGCTCCTGGCCATTGAAAGAAAACCATTGTAATTATACACTTTGTGAAATATTACTTCAGTTTGATAGGAATCTAGTTTCTGTTAACATCAATTTCCTTAGAATCCAAGGTTGACTCAATTTACAGCCAGACTCCAGGCTGAACTAAGCCTGCCTGAAGTCTGAGCACTGTGAAGCCTGGTTTTCCAGACAAAAAATCAGAATTACCTGAAAAGTGGGCAAATGGCATATTCCTAATCACTCAATAACACAAAATGGGTTCTTTAAGTTCAATCAACTGCAACAAACTTCACTGGACCAGTGACCTGCTGGACTCAGATAAAAATCATGGTGATTAATGTCCAATCTCTGTTATGTGTTATTCTTAATTATAACTTCTCTCTTTCCTTTTTCTCCCATTTATGTCTGTTCCTTGTGTGCTTGTATGTGTGTACGTGTGTTTGTGTTGCAATAATCAATTCCCAGTTTGAATACATTAAAAAATCATGCTAAAAGGAGTTTGATGTGAAGGTGTCGGTGTTGGACTGGGGTGGACAAGGTCAGAAATCACACAACACCAGGTTGTAGTCCAACAGGTTTATTTGAAAACATAAGCTTTCGGAACCTCACTTCTTCTTCAGGTGTTAGAGAGAGAGGGAGTAACAGACACAGAATTTATCAGACACAGAAAAGATCAAAGGGTTACACCACTGATGAAGATGTATTAAACAACCCTAAGATGCTGTTAAATCTTTAATCAATTAGAAGGTTTAATTAATTAATATGTATATGTAAATCCCCGAATTCCTTTCAAGTTGCCATCCTGAGAGAACTAAGGGTTTTATCAGTGTAAAGAAGAAGTGACATTTTAGGTCAGGCAATGCATAATAGGTGTGGGGCCTTGTTTAGAATCTGTTTGTGTTTTGGTTTTGAATCAAACTGATTTTATTTTTGAAGTAGGAATTTATAAAACGCCACATTGACTGACTGACTGTCTATAAGTGGTGTTAAAATCGAATCAGAGATAGTAGGAACTGCAGATGCTGGAGAATCCGAGACAACAAGGTGCAGGGCTGGATGAACACAGCAGGCCAAGCAGCATCATAGGAGCAGAGAGGCTGACGTTTCGGGCCTAGACCCTTCATCAGATGAAGGGTCTAGG
>NW_025972827.1:0-9460 GCF_021869965.1 Rhincodon typus
ATACAGTGAGTTTTAAGATACCCATGGATAGGGATAACAGCAGTCCTTGGGTGAATATGTTAAATTGGGGGAAGGCGAACTATAACAATATGAGGCAGGAACTGGGGAATGTTGCTTGGAGGCGGCTGGTTGAGGGTAAATCCACATCGGACATGTAGGAGTATTTCAAACAGCAGTTGATAAGAGTTGAAGGAAGGCACTTTCCTGCAAGAATGAAGGATACATATGGCAAGTTACATGAACCTTGGATGACCAGGGATATTATGACCTTGTCAAAAAGAAAAAGGAAGCATGTGTAAGGTCTGGGAGGATGGGAACTGACAAAGCTCTTGAAGTATATGAGGAAAGTAGGGAAGAACTTAAACAAGGAATTAGAAGGGCTAAAAGGGGTTGTGAAAAGTTGTTAGCAAATAGGATTAAGAAGAATCACAAGGCTTTTGTACACACAAAAAGCAAGAGGGTAGCCAGGGAAAAGGTTGGCCCACTCAAGGAGAAAGAAGGGAATCTATGTGTGGAGCCAGAAGAGGTAGGTGAGGTCCTAAATAAATACTTTGTGTTGGTATTCACCAAAGAGAATGAATTGGTGGAGGATGATCTCAGGGAAGGGAGTGTCGAATCTCTAAGCCAAGTTGCTACTAAAATGGGAGAGGTGTTGTGCATCTTAAAAAGTATTAAGGTAGATAAGTCCCCGGGTCTTAATGGAATCTATCCCAGAATATTGAGGGAGTCAAGAGTACAAATTGGTGGAGCATTGACAGACATCTTTGTCCTCTTTGGCCACAGGTGAGGTTCCAGGAAACGGGAGAATAATGAATGTTGTCCCATTGTTTAAGATGGATAGCAGGGATAATTCTAGTAATTATAGGCCTGTGAGTTTCACAAAAGTGGTAGGAAAATTATTGGAAAAGATTCTCAGGGACAAGATCTATAAGCATTTCGAAACAAATAGACTTATTAGCAATAGACAGCATGGTTTTGTGCAGGGAAGGTTGTGCTTCACTAACTTAATTGAGTTTTTTTGAGGAGGTGCTGAAGATGATTGATGAGGGAAAAGCAGTGGATGTTGTCTCCATGGACTTCAGTAAAGCCTTTGACAAGGTCCCTCATGGCAGACTTGTACACAAGATGAAGTCACATGGTATCAGGGGTGAGCTGGCAAGATGGATACAGAAGTGGTTTAGTCATAGGAGACAGAGGGTAGTGGTGGAAGGATGCTTTTCAGAATGGAGGGCTGTGACTAGTGGTGTTCCACAGGGATCAGTGCTGGGACCTCTACTGTTTGTGATCTACATAAATGATGTGAAGGAAAGCGTAGCTGGTCTAATTAGTATGTTAGTTAGTACGGATGATACAAAGATTGGTGGAGTTGTAGACAGTGAGGAGGATTATCAGAAGATACAACAGGATATAGATCAGTTGGAGGCATGGGCAGAAAAATGGCAGATGGAGTTTAATCCAGAAAAATGTGAGGGGATGCATTTTGGAAGGTCAAGCACAGGTAGAAATTATACAGTGAATGGCAGAACCCTTAGGAGTATTGATGTGCAGACAGATCTGGATGTGTAGGTCCACAGATCACTGAAGGTGGCAGCGCAGGTAGATAAGGTAGTAAAAAAGGCCGATGGCATGCTTGCCTTCATTGGAAGGGGCATTGAGTATAAGGATAGACAAGTTATGCTGCAGCTTTATAGAATTTCAGTTAGGCCAAATTTGGAATATTGCATACAATTCTGGTCATCACACTACCAGAAGGATGTGGATGCTTTGGAGAGGGTACAGGAAAGGTTTACCAGGATGTTGCCTGGTATGGGGATTTTAGCTATGAACAAAGATAGGATAGACTGGGTTTGTTTTCACTGGAATGCAGGAGGTTGAGGGACGACCTGATAGAAGTTTATAAGATTGTGAATGGTATGGATAGAGTGGAAAGTATGAGGCTTTTTCCCAGGGTGGAGGAGTCAATTACTAAGAGATACAGGTTCAAGGTGTGCAGGGTGTTGGGAAGTTTAAAAGAGATGTGTAAGGCAAGTTTTTCACACAAAGCATGGTGAATGCCTGGAACACACTGCGAGAGGAGGTGGTGGATGCAGACACATTTGCAGCATTCAAGAAGCACCTGGATGAATACATTACTAGGAAGGGAATAGAGGGATTATAGATCCTGTAGGTGAAGGCAGTTTTAGTATGGAAGGGCAAAAGTGTTGGCATAGGCTTAGAGGGCTAAAGGGCCTGTACCTGTGCTGTATTGTTCTTTGTATGTTTGGCAATCCCAAAAGGTGTCACTCCGCAAGGTTACTGTAAATCCCCGTGCGGACCTGACTTCTCCCAAGGCTGTACCTAGACCATATCCAAAACAGTACATCATCAGGCCCTACCTCTCCAAACGGGACTCCAGTAAATTCATACCTTCTACTGACGGTTCAGAAATATACATGTCATGTGGACATCCCACTGGTGAAACTGGATCTGACTGCAGCCAGCTGCACTTTAAAATGGATACTGCTTCCTTTGCAAAGCAAAATCCATGGCCAGTTTCCCTCTGGTTGGACCTACAGCACCAGCTTAGCTAAGAGACTCTTTCAATCTCCACAGAATTTCAAGCAATAAACTCTTACTCTCTCCACAGATTGATCTGCTAAATATTTATTTAATCCAGCAATCATTTCTTTACGCAATCACAGTAATATGCTTTTGGGGCAATAAGGGATTCACCATCTCCATTCAATTACTCCCGGTTAGGTGTTTAAATGTTATTTTGAGGGGAACTGAAGTTATTTATGCATGCCATGATTCAGTCTTTGGCCACTTGGGGTTGGTGGCAGCCTGTTTAATTAGCAGTTACAAACCCCTGGGAACAAAAGAGATGGAGGTCAAGAAAGTTTGGATGAGAATTCATTGAGCAGAACTTTGTTTCTCCCTCCATAGACACCATTTGAACTGCTGATGGTTTCCAGCATGTTGTATTTCTCCTAAAGATAGAACAGTTTTGGGGCTAGTTTGGCCAAAGCAAGGCAGGGGATAGACGGGTCTCCTTTAAGAAGGTTGCTGGTTTAGACTTAGAAAGCTAAAGAGAAACGTTCAAGAGTCACAGAATAATGGAGTAGTTTAAAATGGAAGCAAGCCATTCAGCCCATTGAGTCTGTGGGGGCTCTTTTGAAGACCACTCCACTTGGTCCCACATCCCCCGGTTCTTCCCAAAGTCCTGGAATTTCTTCTTCTTCAAATAAAATTTGAATCTCCTTAGAAAGGTGTTAGTCTATTCCCATCATCTTGTGAGGCAGTGCACATCTTAACCAAATTATTGTTCAAGCAGGTTTTTCCTAATGTTGCCTCTAGCTTTCTCATCAATCACCTCAGCTCTGTGTCCTTGGGTTATCAACCCTTCCGCTAATGGAAACAATTTATCTTTATTTACCCGGTCTAAATTTTTCATCAGTTTAATGCTGTAGAAAGCGGAGGACAAAAACAAAACAATTTTTTTTAATCCTGTTAAAAGCATAAGTGTGGTGAACTCTTGTCATTTTTTTTATTTACAAGGATAGAATGAATATAAATTGGCCATTTCCCTAGTATCTGACTGAATCACCCATATCAAAACAATAATACAAAATTGTATCAAATGTTTCTACATTGGACAGTCAAAGGTGAAATCTTGGATAAGATTAATGTTACATGTAAACTTTGTTGAACTTCTCTCTAATAATGTCTAGTGCTTACATTCCCCTGCCTCAATCTGCAGCCTCCCTAGCAATCCCAAAAGGTATCATATCACCACCCCAAGATTAACCTATTACTCCCAAAGTGTGCATCCCATTTAAAAGTCAGCTCATATCTTGTTACACCACTTTCCCATGACTGAACCAAATGCATTGGTCTGGTCTCAGCCACATAGTGAATCATTGAATTTACTTCACTGAAGAAATGTAGTGAAACTTCCACTAGGTTCTTTACTGCCAGTAAGTGCCACAACATCAATTATTTTCCAACCAAAGACAAGACCTGTGTATCAAGAAAGTCATGGACCTCTCTTCTGTCCAGGGAACAGATTAATCAGGCAATCTTTCATGAAGGCAGCCATGTTTCCTCCAACCTGAAAGGGCGTGTTTGGAAGATGATTGAAACAGAAAAAGCTTGCAAATCATGGGAGCCAGTGTCCAGTGTCCCTGAGAGAGATATCCCCTATATCACGCTAGGCCAAGAGTTCCATTCTTACAATATGAAGCAAAAACTTACGAATCTTACTTCCTCTGTATTGACATTATGATGGACCCGGTAACCAGGGCCCTGATCCACATGACCTTTGTCCTTTAGTCGCTCGTGGCCCCTGCTGCTGTGGGAGGTATAGTATCGCACAAACTGCGTTCTTTTCACCAGCAAATGCAAGATGAAGCACATGCTCTCCATTCCGATCGAAATGAAGAAGAAGGCAATGGTGTTCTTCCTTTCATCAGAAACCAGGAGCTTGGTAAAGATTCTGCTGAGGGAAATGATGACACCAGCAGTGCCTGCAATGGAGAAAAGAAGCTCACTGTGTTTATTATTGACAGTGAAAACCAACAATCTCCCATAGGAGGATCTTCCCGCCCACCACCCCACCCCTCCCTCCTTCTAATTAATTATGGTGTCAGTAATTCAACATTCAAAATATTAGAGAAAATTGAAAAGCAGGGAAGTCAAGCTAAACCTGCAACAAACATTGATTAGACTGCACTTAAGCTACTGCGTCTAGTTCTGGCCCGCATATTTTATAAAGGATATCGAGGCACTCCGGAAAGCTGCAGAAAAGATTTACAAATATACCAAAAATATGTGCGTTGGAAAGGTCTGTTTTCTCTTGATACAAGATAGCTGAGGGGTGACCTAATGTTGATTTTCAAAACGATGCAAAGTTTTGATGTAGTTGATCCCGAGAAAATGTTTCCTCCTGTGGGGAAGAGCATAACTAGAAGTCATCAGTTTTAAAACAGTCACCAAGAATTCCAACAGGGAATTCGGAACAAACTTCTTTAGGCAGGGTGGTGAGAATTTGAAACTGGTCATGACAGGGAGTGGTTGAACTTAATAGATGCATTGAAGGGGATTCAAGGTAAATATGAGGGAGAACAGAATGTCTGAAATAGTTGATTGCAGTCGGAAAAGATGGGACGAGGCTCAAGCTGAACATAAATGCCAGTGTGGGCTTTGGGGCTGAATGGCCTATTTCTGCGCTGTATATCCTATATAACCATATGTAAACATTCAACCATTGCAGAGTAAGTAGAATGATCAAGGATGAAAGCAAAGGCAATAGACTTATATGATGCCACAGGCCATTCAACCCATCATGCCCATGCTAACTTTTTGAAAAAGTTAGTCCCACACCTCAGCACATTCCACATTGCACTGCAGAATCAGATTGGTTAGACTGAATCTAATTGACAGGTATTACACTGGCACTAATTTGCTACAAAAGATGTGGAGGAACAATTCTGTATAAGCATCTATAAGAGTACATCTTAAAGAAAATAATGCTGAAATTGTATAGCAAGCTGGAAGATTCAAAGACTACAGAGTCTTACAAGCCAACAGTCAGTTCAAGGAAGAGGCTAGGAATAATTCATCAGCTAACTTCAGAAACTGAGTTGTAAGAAATGTTCATTCCTACTGCAAATGGTTCTGTGGGCACCACTGGTTCTCCTGCACCTTGGCCAAAAACCTATTCTTTACACGTGAAGTGGTGAAGGTTCATAATATGTTGTTACTTAAGGACTTTGAATCTAAAGTGGAGGAAAAGCAGATTTTCATTTACAGTTTTGTGAAGGTCTAACTTTTGCTTTAGGTCAGAAAATTACTTTGAGCAGTGAGTTCAGAACAGCATTTCCAAGAAGTTTTAATTTTCACTAAATGACACCCTACAAGATCAACATTGTGGTATTTGCTGATTTGAGTTTTACAGCCCAAAAAGAGAGAACAAGAGGCCAGAAGCTGGTTTGTTCAGACAGAAGCAATACACAACCGCAGAAGTGCTGTTGGTAGCAGTCTCTGTAGTCCTGAGTTACTTTAGAAGTCAGGGGGAAGAAATCTCCAGTAACGGAAGACTGTGAAGGTGTCGTAGAGAAAGACATTCCACAAAGCATGAGTCCAATAACCCATGCAAAGCCATAAGTGGGCTAAGTTAGCAGTTTATTTTAAAGGGCAGACATGAAACGAAGAAAATAACATCAAGTGAATACAAAAAAGTCTACCAAAAGGAAACCAATTATAGCTGCTCCACCTGAAGGTCCTTAGCTTTAGTGAGGTGACAGTGGTATCTTGTCACTGAGATTTGAGTGTCCATAAGGTTATGGTTAGTTTCTTTCCAATATTTGTAATGAGGCTGGTTCAATAGTCATCAAATGTGTTTTCTTTGTGTAATAAACATTTATGTTATTTATGTTATATAAAGATATTTTGGCAATCTCTGTGAATATCTTCAATAGCAGACCATCATAAACAAAAATTTTTAAAAAAACCCTCTGATCTATCAAGCCAGATTTCACTTCAGAGAAATTCTGAGGAAGGGTCACCAGACCCGAAACGTTAACTCTGTATTTTCCTTCACAGATGCTGCCAGACCTGCTGAGCTTTTCTAGCAACTTTGTTTTTGTTCACTTCAGAGATCTAATGTCTCCAATACTGCCATCATCTGGGATCATAACAATAGGCTTGCTTAACAATGAGGGATTCATGGCTGAGCCCAATCCTGCCCACATATACAGCAAGGGTAACTGGGCAGAATGCCCAAACAGGAGCATCAGCAGCTGATTCCTTTGGCCAGCCCAGGTCACTGAGGACAAGCATCACTTTCCAAATGGTGCTCACTCTGCAAAGACTGAGCTTCGAAATTAATGCCCCGCTGGGAGAAATGGCATTCATCATACTGGGAAATCTGCTTCTCCAATAAACGTGCCCTTTTGAGGATAATTCCTTCCCAGTCATGACAAATCATGAATGTGTTAATAAGACAGAGTGAAATTTTGCTTTTGGCTTTGTGCATTATGAAGCCAAACTCACCTTTGAGCTGAACCTCCATTCCAAGCTGAAAATGAATTGATGTGACCTGACAGATAAAACTCAGCCCGACTTTAGATTACAACAGGTCAAATGAAACAGACAACAGTGTTGCCAACTCTCCAGGATTGCTCTGGAGTTTCAAGGAATTGACAGTATATCTCCCGATTCCGTTATGAACAGTTATGGAGCAAATTTGTACACTTTTTTTTGTGTATTTTTCCTTGTTATAAAAATGTTGGAGACTGTTGGGAAAAGATTGTTTGACTGCAAAAAGATGGTCAGAGGTGGAAGCTCACCATAAACTTCCAGGAATGGTCCGATAGAGTTGGCAACTCCAACAGATGGTAGCAGAAATTAGTTATTTCCCAGGACGTTTTACACTTAGCTGTATTTAAATGAGAAATATGGTATCATTGGCATTAAAACCGTTGATGAGACACTTTTCCAGAAAGAATTTTTTTTTTTAATCAGTATTTGGAATTCTGTTAAAAACCATCAACTGGAATTGTTTAAAATAAGTAAAGTACTCACTTTCACCTGTCATCACCCCTTGTGTGTAGCGTTTGGGCAACATTCCAGTGTAACCATAGAAACTCGATTGCTGCACTTCATTGAGAAGAAAGAAATTGCACCAAATAAATTGTTGATTCAAACAGCCTGTTGCTTCCATTTAATCCCAATTTTACTGTGGGGAGGCATTCTGCAATGTCTCAATGTGAGGTCATTTCTCACCAAGTGCTAAGGGACCTCAGGAAGCAGTATTTTCTCATCGTGCCTCTAGACTGGGCTCCATCGCACCTTAAGCAGAGGCCTGGGGTCAACTGATGATTGGGAGGGATGATCCCAGAATAGTAGGAGACAAAAATAACATCTAAATGGCTGGAAAGAGCTTGACGCACGAAATAAACACAATAAATGTGAGTAAATTACCAAACAAATGCTCCATCTAACCATCAACGTTTAACCAGCTCGATAAACTTTCCCCACTGACTGCCATTTTCAGGTAGTGATCTCAAATGTTCTGCATCCAAATTTAACACAAGCACAGCTTCATTTACACCAGAGCAATATTTAGAGAAAATGTTTAGAAGTGCACTACAGCGCTTGCACACTTCAGATAAAGAAAACATAGAATGTTGGTATGTTTACAGCACAGAAAGAGAACAGTTGTGCCCTCTCTGTACAACAATTCACCTAGTCCTACATCCCCACCTTTTATACTTCCTGTTACATTTGTCAATTGTCATTTTCAGATTCATGGGATAGTGAAGCATCTGATGTTATGGCTGACACTGTGGGGATGGTATGCTTTATTAATAAAGTGCTGCACAATGTTTCGCAGCTTGTATGATACCACAATGCCATAGGGAGAGGCCATTGCTCCTACATTGTTAGTTTACCCATTGACCAGTGCCCCAGGGAGTAATCACTACCTTGTCCAATATGCTCCCTGGTTTTCCTTCTGCCTCCTGGATATTGATTCCCTCCAAGCCTACACTTCCTCATTGCAACTGAGATCTCACTGAATCTGGTTTCCTCAGTACACTCCTCGGTGGAATCCCCAAATCTACATTTCACAGTTTACAGCCAAGATCATTCATAATTCATGGCTCATGCTAAATCCTCCACATCCCATCACCACAGTCCTTATAGTGCCACACTGGCTCAAGATTTTCACGCTTCATAGAAATAGGAGGAGACCATTCAGCCCCTTGAGCTGTTGTGTC
Organism: Rhincodon typus; assembly: GCF_021869965.1. NCBI lineage: Eukaryota > Metazoa > Chordata > Chondrichthyes > Orectolobiformes > Rhincodontidae > Rhincodon > Rhincodon typus. The sequence goes on from NW_025972827.1 coordinate 8,760, forward strand.
ATTCCATTAGATTGTGGCTGCTTTGTATCTGAACTCCACAGCCTGCCTTGGATTTGCAACTCCAAAGTAAACTGGCCAAAAGAAATCCTGACAATCTCAGATTTGAAATTTGCAGTTCAACTTTCCAATCTTAATTTGGGAAGTGAGTTCTGGATGTCCTTAATCTTTCTAATTTAAAATTGGAATTTTCAAAGCCTTCCATTGCCTGTTCACCTTATCCCAATAACTCCCCTTCCTGTCATAGCTCCATGTTCAATCTTTCTCAGGCACCATCTTACTCCTTTCTCCCCACACCCTCTGATCTCTCACTGACAGCTATTCTTTCTAACACTATTCCTTCATTCTTTGCATCTTTCTTCCTAAACGGTCCTCCCTCTCTGCTTTCAAAAACCTTCTTAAAACAATTCTAGATAAACTGTTACAGAGTCCTACTGCACCAGAAGAGGCCCTTCAGCCCATTGAGTCTGTACCACCCTATCTACAATAATTCCACTTTCTAGCACTTGGCCCATAGCCTTGAATGTTATGACATTTTAACATCCTTTGTAAAGGTTTTGCGGTTTCCTACCTCTGCTGCCCAGTGTTTTCCAGATTCTCAAACCCCTCTAAACCTCCTGCCTTTCACCTTAAAATTGTGGCCCCTCATTACTCAGTACCAGCACCAGATATTCTGTTCCCTGCTCTGTAAAGTGAGGAAAGCT